>NC_141875.1:116053797-116205312 GCF_056163025.1 Triticum urartu | reverse complement strand
ATAGTGCGAACATACAATGACTTCACAAGGAGTAACAGTAAGTAAAGGGAAGGGAAGATGAAACCAGTGACTCGCTGAAGACAATGATTTGTTGGACCAGTTCCAGTTGCTGTGACAACTATACGTCTGGTTAGGGCGGCTTGGTATTTAAACCTTAGGACACACAGTCCCGGACACCCAGTCCTGAACACGCAGCTCAGGACACCCATTCCTCACCGTATTCCCCTTGAGCTAAGGTCACACAGACCTCGCCCAATCACTCTGGTAAGTCTTCAAGGTAGACTCCCAAACCTTCACAGACTTCGTTCACCGGCAATCCACAATGTCTCTTGGATGCTCAGAACGCGACGCCTAACCGGCTGGAGGATGCACAGTCCTCAAGTGTAATAAGTCTTCAGATCACACAGACAAGAAGACTTAAGTGATGCCTAATTCTCTTTGGCTCTGGGTGGTTAGGGCTTTATCCTCGCAAGGAATTCTCTCTCAAAGGCTTCGAGGTGGGTTGCTCTCAAACGACAAAAGCCGTACTCTGAATCTGAGCAGCCAACCGTTTATGGTTGTAGGGGGTGGGCTATTTATAGCCACTTGGCAACCTGACCTAATTTGTCCGAAATGACCCTGGGTCACTAAGGAACTGACACGTGTTCCAACGGTCAGATTTCAAACTCACACGGCAACTTTACTTGGGCTTCAAGCAAAGCTGACTTGCCCGACTCTGGACAAGATTCGCTCTCAAAGTCTTCACTCGAAGACATAGGTTTTGTTTAAGCATCACTTCAGTCATTCTGACTGGTTCTCTTGGACCCCACTTAACAGTACGGTGGTTCCTATGACTCAACACAGAAGAAAGAGAACTACGAAAGATCTAAGTCTTCGAGCTCCATAGGCTTCATGTGGTGTCTTCTCTTGTCATAGTCTTCAATGTGAATATCTTCATATACCACCTTTGACTTCAATGTCTTCATACATTTTTAGGGGTCATCTCTGGTAGGAAAACCGAATCAATGAGGGACTTCTACCTGTGTTATCCTGCAATTCTCACAAACACATTAGTCCCTCAACTAGGTTTGTCGTCAATACTCCAAAACCAACTAGGGGTGGCACTAGATGCACTTACAATCTCCCCCTTTTTGGTGATTGATGACAAACTAGTTGAAGTTTTCAACGGGGAATATAATCTGTGAAATTGTAAAGGATAAGGAATTGTCTTCATAAGTTGCAAGGGCTCCCCCTGAAGATGTGCATATAAGTAATTTGCTTTTGGAATGCAAATGCACATGGCAGGTTGTACTTGTGGAGATCCACTTCAACTTATGATGACAATCCACTATGCATGTGAAAGTATATAAAGATAATGACATGCATATGGAAAATGGACATTTGCAGAATGATCTAAGTGCGGAATTTATCGTCGCACGTGCGGAATTTATCATCGCAACACAAGGCGGCAGATAAGTAGCAGACGACCATCGAGTTTAAGTGTTACAACTCAAAGAACCAAATGTAGCAAAACGAGAGTTGTAAGCACGAAGCAAAATATAAAGCACCCGCCCATATGGACCCGCTTGAAGACTATCAACCTCATATGCTTCTCCCCCTTTTGTCAGTAAGCACCAAAAAGGTTTGAAGACATAGAGCATCTACTCGTTCCCATGAGGAGTAGGTGAAGCAGCAGGGTCGTTGGTGGTGTTTGGCGGTGCTGAAGAGCTTGGAGCAGAGTCGAAGCATGCTGAAGGAGGTGGCGGTGAAGTAGCATCGTCTTCATCCTCGATTACTCTGGCATTCACAGTTGCAGCAGAGGAAGAGAACTCAGAGTCTTCAAGGGATGGAGTTCGTCGCAGCACTGCCCTTCGAGGAGGTGTGGAGTCAAACTTGAATCGCTCAGTGAAGCCATCCTCTTGAAGATCATCTTCAGAACACATCAGCGTTAGCCCTTTCCATGTGCGGCGAGAGGTTTCATGGGCAACAAAAGCATTCTTGGTGGCAAGATTGCGAATGCGATTAACATCCAGCAAGAGGCTTTTCATCTGACGCTTCAGCCAGTCATGATGCCTATCCTATTTCTGATGAAGAGCCATAAGAAGCTCTCGGTCGTTGAGAACACGAGTGCGCTTCTTGGGTTGTGGAGCAGTTGTACTGTCAGTAGCTTCAGTGAGAGCAGGATGCGGTGCACGTGTAGTGCCAGCCAAGGGATACACACGAGTTACGGATTCCACGCCTTCAACGTTCTGAGTGAAACTTTGATGCTCTGCATTCTAAAGACTGAGAGGTTCCTTGGCAGGCTCAGGATAGATGGCTTCAATAGACATATCCACATCAGGCAAAAAGATCCGATGGTTGCGGGCCGAGGGTTGATATGAGATAGCGGAGTGAAGTTTGATCAGCCGCATCACCCAAGGAGCGTAGAACTTCAAACCAAACAGATCAGAGCTAGATGCAGCAAGTTGGCGAATGAAGAAATCCTGTGTATTGGAGCATTTTCCATGAAGAATGTAGAATACCAAAGTCTTCATTGCACCTTCCAGCTTGGCATGGGGAGAATGTCCTTTAATTGGCCAGAGAGTTCGCCTTATGATGTGATAAATGGTTCTTGGCAGATACTCAAGGTCTTCAACGAAGAAATCCGTGGGATAAGCAGCATCTTGAGGCAATGGCTTCATCATACTGAGCATCTGACTCATATTAGGTTCAGTCTTCTGAAAGATGCTCTCAATAGCTTCACTATGAAGCTGACAGCCATGCTCGTAGAGATCGCCAGGAGTGGGCAAACCAGTGAGCTCAATGATGTCAAAGGCTTTGGCTTCGTGATGAATGTTTCCTGTCATCCACTCCAGGACCCAAGTCTTCGGATCTCTGCTATACTCGCAGATGTGAAGTGTGGCATAGAATTGGAGTAGCAACTCTTCATTCCAATGCTCTTGGTCAGTGACGAACGGCAGCAGTCCAACCTCTTTGAAGCAATCCAAAGCTTCTTCCAGACAGGGCAGACCAGTTATTGCTTCAATGTCAAGGCGCTTGTGTGGGAAGATGCGACCTTGGTTGTAAATAACGCATGAGTAATAGCTTCGCTGCGGATAACTCCAGAACCGATCAGATGATATTCTTTCCCTAGAGTAGGGGTTCCTGGAGCTGTTGAAGAATGTGTTGTCTGCTCTGAAGCCATTGATATTGAAGGAGCCAGGTGCTGATGCAGGACCTGGGAACCTTGGCAATCTTGGGATTGGCTTCTGTACCTGAGGCCTGTGCTCAACATGATAGTCGAACTGGGGACCGGCAGCAGACTCAGGAACAGAAGTGGCGGGATCAGTGGCTTCGCTGACTTTTGGTGTTTTTGTTGGTGAGGGCTCCACATTAGCTTCAGCCATGACAGCGTTAGTGGCTTCATTGTTGGTGGTGGTGGTAGCCTCAAGATTTTCAACCTCCACTTGATGAGCTGGAGGGTCGGTCACAATCATGTTCTCCTCGAGAACCGCTTCTTGGTGGGACAGGGGAGTAGCAGCTTGTGGGACTTCTTCTTCATCGGCTGATGCAGCCGGAATGTCTTCAGCAGTTTCAGCTTCAGACGCAGAGACTGGAGGCCTAGGTCCTTTGCGAAGCCTGCGCAACATAGGCGACGCCTGTGTAGTTGGAGTTGGCTGGGCCTCAAAGTCTTCTTCCTCTTATGGGCGATCAGCCCATGAAGCATCCTGAGCGATTGGCGTCAGAGGACGACCAATGCTGATGAGTTTGCTGTTCTCGAGCTGAGGAAGGACTGCACCATCTTCTACATGGTCATGTTGACCAATGTCTTCAGCAGCGATGGGATCAGCTGCTGGAAGTCTTCAGCTTCATGAGCCTCTGTGAAAGCAGGCTCATGGATTGTCAGTTGGCGTTCAGCGTCAGGACGAACCATGGAAATGGGTTCAACTATCAAAGGCTCTGTGGGAGTAGCCCGATCTTTCTTGGTCTTCCTCTTCTTCTTGGAGGGGGCAATAAGAGAGGCTTCAGGATGTTTCCTCTTCCTGGCTTCAGCCTCAGCAGTCCTTGTCTTCTTGAGCTCTGAAGCGGTTGACCGGCTTTTTGGCTTCGAGCCAGTCATTCTAGTTGGGAAGACAATGGGATCTGCTTCCTGCCTTGGTGCATCAGGTTCAGCCATAGCGGGCTTCTTCATCTTCTTTGCTTCCATCCTGGGGTCGATGCCAGGACGCCCAAGGGCCTTGCGCTTCTCAGCCTCATTGTAGGCCTGCACACATTTGTCAGCCAGAACCTTCATGCGCTCACAAGAACCTTGAGCTTCTGCATGTTTCTTGAGAAAGGCTTCCTTGAGCTCGTGCAGCATAATCTTGAAGTTCTTCACCTCTTGCACGCTGAGCTTGGCCATATGCTTCTTGAACTGAGCCTTTTCATAGTCAATCTTTTGCTTCAGTTCAACAATGCGCTGGGCGATAGCTAACTCTGAAGCAATGGTGCCATGGAAGGCGACACTGAGGCCAATGGGTAGTTGCAGATCTTCGAAGCTGATGTTTGGCGTGTCAAACCATTCGTCAATGAAGTTGTGGATGATGGTTACATCAAAGAGAGGCAGATCATTGAAGATTTCTGCTTCTTCTTTGCTCTTGATGAGTTGCTCAAGAGCGTCATCTGCAAGATCTTCATCACTTGACAGATCAATGGCATCATTGCGCAAAATGGCAGCAGCTGTTAGCTCTTGGCCGGTGTGTGGCAGAGGCATCTTGACCTTCTGTGGCTTGGAGATGCGTGACAAATCTTCAGACTGCACACTGTCTTCAGGAGGTGCAGTTGCCAGTGGCTTCGCACGTGAGATTTTTGGTGAAGGGGCAGGCTTTGAAGCTTTAGGCTTCTTCAACTTCTTTGGCTTCGGCGCTGCAGGCGCTTCATCTGATTCAGCGTCAGCTGCAGGCTCATTCACTGCAGTCCCTTGAACCAAGATATGGGTGATGAGGCCTTCAAGGTTGTAGAAAGGACCGACGACATTGGGTTCTGCATCTCGTGTGCCATTAGCCCTTGGAGCTGAGGGACCAGGGTTGAAGTCTAGTCCCAATGTCTTCTTGTTTTGCTTCGCTGAGTTCTGGGCAAACTGGAAGTTGCTCTTGAACAGAATGTTGTCACGACACCATAGTAGTGACGATGGGTGTGCATCAACAGGCTGTGGCCCACGGACCATGTAGGGATAGAAGCCTTGTTCAATGGCTTCATCTCTGGACCTGGGTTGAAGATTCTTGTATAGGATGTCTCCCCACGGTCTCTTGATGGCATTTTTCTCAGCATATTTACAAATCGGTATTTGAACCATTGTTCTGCCCAATATCTTCGAATCCATTGGATTCGGGTCTTGCGCTGATTGTAATCCTCTTCAGGATCTGTCTTGTACAGTTCTGAGAGGTCATCTGGCAGATCTCTAGATGTTTCTCCATGACGCTTTCTGCCACCCTTCCTTGCTGATTTCTCTGAAGCCATGAACTTTAAACTGAAAGGCTTCAACACGTTCAAAGGCTTTAAAGATTTTCTCTTGCTGGAGAAACAGGAACTTGCTTCGGGAGAATTTATATGATGCTGTAAGAATTCTGCAAATGAATGCAGACTATGAGAACCAAGGGATTCTCCCACGGACATGTACCTGTGACATCATTAAGGTGCAAGGGAAGGGGAAGAGGTCATATGCATTCTCAGAAGATTTTGAATATAAAACAGTTTAGAAGACATTGACCTCATCGTGCGAAGACATTCACTCATAGATAAGGAGTTGGTTCCAGATTTGTACGAATCCAGAGATCAGTACAAGTGAGGAATCTAACTACTTTGTGAAGCATAAGTGAATATACTAGGCATGTTATGAGATGCAGTATGAGAGAGATCTAACTTGTGTGAATAGAAACTGCTTGTGGTAAAAAGTGACAAAGCCATAGGATCAACGGTGCCGTAAAAAGGAAGTTTTATTTACCACACTAAGAACTGCTAGACGGAGTGGAAGATGAGGCCGAGCAGTTCGATCTTCCGTGCCCTAACTTGGCGGCGGAGGACACCTACGGCAACGGCAGAGAGGACGATGTCCGCGGTTGGCGTGAAGACGGTGTCGGAGAGGTTGCGGCAGCGAAGCGCTTCGTCGTCGGCGTCGTCGAGGGCTAGCGGTGGCGCTAGGGTTCGTGCGAGAGTGGAAGAAGAGATAATGACCGCCGTGAAGTGTGTATTTATAGGTACAGGGGCGGCACTGCGTTATTACACAGGTGCCCCTGGCGATTCGCATCTGAGGAACACGTGGCCATTATGCAGAATTTTGGGGTTTGTTCCACGTCCCACGCACGCCTGGATTGTCGGGTGGTCGTTCCTACTTCTCCGGGTTTCATGTGGAGGAATGAGCATTGAAGGTGGACTTAAGGTTTGTCTTTGTATCTTCTGCTGACAAGGACGCAGAGAAGAAATTCAACAGTTTCAATAGAATGCATATGATTTGGAGAGATAGAGTTTGAGATAGATAGCATAGAGAGGTTAGGGTCCGATCACATTCACTTAGTTCAAAAGATTCAACAAGACGACATAGCTATAAGTGAATGCTGTAGAGGACAGAACACTAGTATATATATATATATATAATCAACATAGTGAAGATAATCATGAAGACATGTTGAGATTGAAGCCAAACCAAATATGAAGACATAGCAAGGTAACGCCATGAGTGAAACACTTCAAAATAGAACATTTGGTGGTGGCGTTACCCACCGTATAGGAAGTATTAGACCCAGACACGACGCACAATTATCATGGCACTCCGAAGTCAAATTCCACATTAATGTATTCACACTTAAAATGTATGTCTTCATTGATTGAAGATATACTTTACTTCGTGTATTGCACATCTAAGTCATCAATATGCATAAGGATTAGGATGTGTGCCTGATCACAGGACATTTGAGGATTCCAGGATATTTAGCTCACACCATAACTTGCAAAATCTCTTCTCATCCAAGGGCTTGGTGAAGATATCTGCCAATTGCTCTTCAGTGTTGACGTGTATGATATCAATATCTTCCTTCACAACATGATCTCTGAGAAAGTGATGACGAATTTCAATGTGCTTTGTCTTCGAGTGCTGAACTGGGTTGTTGGCAATCTTGATGGCACTTTCGTTGTCGCAGTAGAGTGGCACTTGCTTCAGATGAATGCCATAGTCTTTGAGCGTTTGCTTCATCCACAGAAGCTGAGCGCAGCAAGATCCAGCAGCAATGTATTCAGATTCAGCAGTGGAGAGAGATACACAGTTCTGCTTCTTTGAAGACCAACATAGAAGTGATCGTTCCAGAAAGTGACATGTGCCTGATGTAGACTTGCGATCAACTTTGTCACTAGCATAATCAGCATCCGAGAATCCAACCAGATCAAACTCTGAGCCCTTTGGATACCATAATCCTAGAGTTGGGGTGTGAGCCAAATATCGAAGAATTCGCTTCACAGCTAAGTGATGCGACTCCTTTGGTGCCGCTTGAAATCGAGCACACATGCAAACACTAAGCATAATATCTGGCCTAGATGCACATAGATAAAGTAAAGAACCAATCATGGAGCGGTATACCTTTTGATCAAACTCTTTACTATTGTCGTCAGGACCCAGATGATGCTTGGCTGGCATTGGCGTCGTGAAGCCTTTGCAGTCTTGCATACCGAACTTCTTCAGGCAATCTTTGAGATACTTCTCTTGAGATAAGAAGATGCCGTTGCGTTGCTGTCGTATTTGAAGACCGAGAAAGAACTTCAGCTCTCCCATCATAGACATTCGATATTGCTCTTGCATCATATATCCAAACTCTTCACTGTACTTCTGATTGGTGCAGTCGAAGATAATGTCATCCACATATATTTGGCACACAAACAGTTCACCATCATATGTCTTCGTGAAGAGAGTGGGGTCGAGAGAACTAGGTATGAAGCCTTTGCTCTTCAGGAAGTATTTGAGTGTGTCATACCAGGCCCGAGGGGCTTGTTTGAGGCCATACAGTGCCTTGTTGAGCTTGTATACCATGTCAGGATGTTTTGGATCTTCAAAGCCAGGAGGTTGTGCAACATACACTTCTTCTTCAATCTTGCCATTGAGGAAGGCGCTCTTCACATCCATTTGATAAAGAAGTATGTTGTGATGATTTGCATAGGCCACCAGTATGCGTATGGCTTCAAGTCTAGCCACAGGAGCAAATGTTTCATCGAAGTCAATGCCTTCCACTTGAGTATATCCTTGAGCAACGAGACGAGCTTTGTTTCTGACAACTTGACCATGCTCATCTTGCTTGTTGCGGTATATCCATTTGGTACCTATTATGTTGTGCTTCCGAGGATCGGGACGCTTGACCAGTTCCCATACATTATTCAGCTCAAACTGTTGAAGCTCATCTTGCATAGCTTGAATCCATTCAGGTTCCATGAATGCTTCTTCAACTTTCTTGGGTTCTGTTATTGAGACGAATGCGAAGTGCCCACAGAAATTTGCTAGCTGAGTTGCCCTCGAACGAGTGAGTGGACCGGGTGCATTGATGCTATCAGTTATTCTTTCAATCTGCACTTCATTGGCAACGCGAGGATGTACAGGGCGAAGATTTTGCTCTTGCTGATCATTGTCATTGTTAGAAGGAATGTCTTCAGGCTGAGCATTGTCTTCATGTTGATCAGGTGCTGAGATGATAAGTTCTTCTTCAGGATGAGCTTCAGAAGGTATAATTTCTCCAGTTCCCATTAGCTTGATTGATCCACTGGATGGAACTTCGTGTAGCACATTTGGTAGTTGCTCTCTTTGTGAACCATTGGTCTCATCGAACCGCACATCCACTGTTTCAACCACTTTGTAATGAAAGAGATTGAAGACTCTGTAGGAGTGCGAATCCTTTTCATATCCAAGCATAAAACCCTCATGTGCTTTTGGTGCAAACTTTGAGGTGTGATGTGGGTCCTTGATCCAGCACCTGGCGCCAAATACTCTGAAGTAACTGACATTTGGCTTCTTGCCAGTAAGGAGCTCTGTAAGTGCATCTAGTGCCACCCCTAGTTGGTTTTGGAGTATTGACGACAAACCTAGTTGAGGGACTAACGTGTTTGTGAGAATTGCAGGAAAACACAGATAGAAGTCCCTCATTGATTCGGTTTTATTACCAGAGATGACCCCTAAAAATGTACGAAGACATTGAAGACAATGGTGGTTTATGAAGATATTCATATTGAAGTCAATGACATGAGAAGACTCCCTATGAAGCTTATGGAACTCAAAGACTTAGATCCTTCGTAGTTTTATTTCATTTATGTAGTGTCATAGGAATCACCGTACTGTTAAGTGGGGTCCAAAAGAACCAGTCAGAATGACTGTAGTGATGCCTAATTCAAATCCTATGTCTTCGAGCGAAGACTTTGAGAGAAAATCTTGTCCAGAGCCAGACAAGTCAGCTTTACTTGTAGCCCAAGTAAAGTTGCCGTGTGAGTTCAAAATTCGACCGTTGGTACACGAGTCAGTTCCTCAGTGACCCAGGGTCATTTTGGACAGATCAGGTCGGGTTGCCAAGTGGCTATAAATAGTCCACCCCCACAACCATAAACGGTTGGCTGCTCAGATTTCAGTGCACGGCTTTTGTCGTTTGAGAGCAACCCACCTCGAAGCCTTTGAAAGAACAATTCCCAGTGAGGAGAAAAGCCCTAACCACCCAGAGCCAGAGTAAATTGGGCATCACTTAAGTCTTCGTGTCTGTGTGATTTGAAGACTTATTACACTTGAGGACTGTGCATCCTCCAGACGGTTAGGCGTCGCGTTCTGAGCATCCAAGAGAAATTGTGGATTGTCAGTGAACGAAGTCTGTGAAGGTTTGGGAGTCTACCTTGAAGACTTACCCGAGTGATTGGGCGAGGTCTGTGTGACCTTAGCTCAAGGAGAAAACGGTGAGGACTGGGTGTCTTGGACTAAGTGTCCTTGACTGGGTGTCCGGGACTGTGTGTCCTTTGGTTTAAATACCTAGCCGCTCCAACCAGACGTACAGTTGTCACAGCAACTGGAACTGGTCCAACAAATCATTGTCTTCAACGTGTCACTGGTTTCATCTTCACTTCCTTTCACTTACAGTTATTCATTGTGAAGCCATTGCATGCTTGCTTTATCTTTTGTCTTCACAACATGAATGCATGATCTGTTCGGCTTCATAACTTCTTCCTACCTGATCCTTATTACACTGAAGCTGTTTGTCATTGCGCTTTCACTCTATTGAATACATGACCATGGCTGGCCTAGTGTAATCTAACTTCCGCTGCATAGTAATAGGCATGATCTTCACTGTTTGTCTTCACAACTCTCACGTTTTGAAGACTTTCATAAAAATCGCCTATTCACCCCCCCTCTAGTCGATATAACGCACTTTCAATTGGTATCAGAGCCTGGTGCTCCCTTGTTCTGTGTGATTCGGTTTAACCACCTGGAGTTTTAGCTATGTCGACTGCAGGGATAATCAAAGTCTCTGCTGCTTGTCCCGTCTTCGATGGAACTGAATATCCCTACTGGAAGAATAAGATGCGCATGCATCTTGAAGCCATTGACGTCGACCTATGGTATGTCGTCGAAAACGGCGTTCCCAAGGCTGGAGAAGGTGTCACTGCTGTTGATGTCAAGAAGTTCGTTCAACTGGACTCTACTGCCAAGAATATCATCTGTGGTCATCTGACCAAAGGACAGTATGGCCGTGTGAGTGCCTTGAAGACATCCAAACTGGTCTGGGATTGGCTCTCCAAAGTTAATGAAGGCATATCAACCCAGAGAGATCAAAGAATCAGTGTCCTTCGCAATCTCTTCAACCGCTTCAAACGAAATGACAATGAGAATGTCCAGCACACCTTTGATCGGCTCACTGACATCACAAATGAGCTTCAAGCCCTCGGCGCTACTGAGATCACCAAACATGAAATCGTCAAGACGCTGCTGAGATCACTTGATAGTTCGTTTGACATTCTGGCCCTGATGATTCAAGAACGTCCTGATTTCAAGACACTCGATCCGTCTAACATACTTGAGAGGCTCAACACACATGAGTTTCAGCTTTCTGAGAAAAGAGATATGTACGGTCCAAACTATGGGCGAACTCGTGCCCTGAAGGCAAAAGCTGTCTCCTCATCTGAAGAAGAATCTGACTGCAGTTCTGATGATCCTGAAGACATTGGAAGAGAACTTGCAATGCTAGTGAAGAAGTTTCAAAAATTCACCAAGAAGAAAGGCTTCAGAAAATCTTCACGATCAAGCTCAAGGAATGATGAAGCTTCTGCTCATGACTACAAGAAGAAAACATGTCACAAGTGCAAGAAAACTGGGCACTTCATCTCTGAGTGTCCACAGTGGGACAATGAGAACAGAAGGAAGAAGAAGAGCAAGGAATATGATTCTGACGACAAGAAGAAGAAGAAACACTCAAAGTCTTCTTCCAAGTCTTCATCAAAGTCTTCATCACACAAGAAGAGCTCATCTGGCAAGGCGCGTGCGTTTGTAGGCAAGGAGATGGATTCAGAGGAGGAATCCGCATCTGAGGAGGCAGAAGTGGAATCTGAGGAGGAGTCTGATTCTGGCATTGCGAGTCTGGCTACAGCATATGTCGCCAAGTCCATCTTCAACACTGAAGTCAATAATTGCATCACCGACACCGACGCAAATGACAAGAACGACTCCACTCCTACCTACTGCTTGATGGCACGCGGTACCAAGGTAAACTCACGCACCACTCGCTATGAAACATCCAGTGACGATGACTCTGAATGTGATTCAAAACCTAGCTACAAAACACTTGCTAAAATTGCAACTGAACAACAGAAAGCTATGGAACACATTCAAAAACTGTTAGACAGAAGCGATGATCTGTTGGGTGCTGAAATGACTCGATCTGAATCCTTAATTGAAGACATAAAAAACCTTCACGTTAAGTATCAGGAACTTGAAGATCGTCATGATACTCTCTCAACAACTCATGAAAAGCTTTCCTATGACTATCTTCAAAGGAAGCAAGAACTTGAGAGATTGAGGGTGGCTCATGAAGATCTTCAAAAGGCAAACGAGTCACTTCGCGCCAAACAGATCAGTTCCGCTCAGGAAGGATTTGAACCACCATGTCTTAAATGCATTGAGTGTAATAATGCTAATTCTGTTGCTGAATGTTCCACTGCTACTACTGTTCCAATATCTTCAACTGTTGATGTGGCAACTAACCCCTCTGCTGAGGATACCACTGCTATTGCTGATGAGAATGCTAGGTTGAAGACATTGCTTGAAACAGGGATGTACAAAAGTCTGAAAGGGCATCAAACATTATGTGATGTCCTTAAGAAGCAAATTCTGAACCGAAACCCTAGGAAAGAGGGTGTTGGGTTCGTGAGGAAAATCAATGCAGATGGCTCTTACTGGAAACCTGAGCAGTACCCCAAAACTACATGGGTTGCTGCAAAGGAACTTTCAGCAGATCCATCCAATTTATCTGGCTTCACTTGTGCTAACCCAATTATCGTTGATGAATCCTTTGATGCAAACTATAAACTGTTTAAGAATCATAATGATGAAGTGTTTGCCAGGTACAGTGGTACTAACTACAGGAATGGACCGCCTATGAAGAAGATCTGGGTTCCGAAAACATGTCTGGAAAATCTTCCTGTGAATGTCTTCATGACACCTCACTTGAAGAAGACAAACCTCGGTCCAAAGGCTTCATACAGACAGAGGACTCACCTAAGTCACACTAACGCAAATGTTTTGCAGGGAAACCACACTCAGGCATATGAATATGAGAGCGGTTCATCGAACCGTCATGTTCATATGACCAAAAATCTTTCTGCTTATGCCTATGAGTATTATTGTCCCCCTGCTAGACTGTTTGCTAAGGCTTCAAAGCCAAAATTCTCAGATGCTGCACTTAGACTCATAGCTTCTAAGACACCCTTGAAGATGTGGGTGGTTAAGAAAGCTTAACTCCCTTTTGCAGGGAAAGGTCTCCAGCACAAAAACAAAATCTTCTGATGCTGTTGCTGGGGACCATAAAAATCTTGTGGGGCGCAAGATAAACTGCCCAAATGGCATCATTATGTACTTCGTTCCTGAATCGCATGATACTCTCCCCATTAGTCCTAATCTGGATCTAAGTTTTCATAACCCACTGGTTCGTCAAATGTTTATGCTTCACAACACTCTTCGTGAAGCCTATCCCCCTAACTGCACTGTAGGGTACGATACCAGCGACTTCAAAGTCTTCAGAATGGATTATTGACAGTGGGTGTACAAATCACATGACTGGCAGAAGAAGCCTTCTTATGGACTCAACTTTACGTCCATCCGACAAGAGCCACATTACATTCGCTGACACTGGTAAAAGTAAGGTATTGGGTCTAGGTAGAGTTGCAATCTCAAAGGATCAACACATGGATAAAGTCATGCTTGTTGAATCCCTTGGCTTCAACTTAATGTCTGTCTCAATGCTTTGCGATTTGAATATGATTGTAATGTTTGGCAAATATCGCTGCCTGGTGCTAATGGAATCTGACAAATCTCTAGTGTTTGAAGGGTATAGGAAAGGTGATTTGTATGTGGTAGATTTCTCAGCAGGACCACAACTTGCAGTATGTCTTCTTGCAAAAGCTTCAGAATGCTGGCTTTGGCATCGAAGGCTTGGGCATGCTGGCATGAGGAACCTCCACACACTTGCGAAGAAAAAGCACGTCATAGGCATCGAGGGCGTCAAGTTCAAGAAAGATCACTTATGCGGTGCCTGTGAAGCAGGGAAGATGACAAGGGCAAAACATCCTTCGAAGACAATCATGACCACTACTCAACCCTTCGAACTGCTCCACATGGATCTTTTCGGTCCCACTCACTACTCAACTTTTACTACTTCTGCATGCCTCTATGGCTTCGTAATTGTTGATGATTATTCTAGATATACTTGGGTGCACATAATCCTTTACAAGACTGAAGTGCAGGATGTCTTCAGACGCTTCACAAATCGAGCTATGAACAATTTTGGCGCCAAGATAAAGCACATCAGAAGTGACAATGGCACTGAATTCAAGAACACTGGCCTTGATACATATCTGGATACCTTGGGCATCACACATGAATTCTCAGCTCCATACACGCCACAGCAGAATGGCGTCGTCGAACGCAAAAACAGAACACTCATTAAGATGGCCAGAACAATGCTAGATGAATACAAGACTCCAAGAAAATTCTGGACTGAAGCCATTGATACTGCATGCCATACAATCAATCGTGTTTATCTTCACAAGCTTCTGAACAAGACATCCTATGAACTCCTAACTGGCAAGAAGCCAAATGTCAGTTATTTCAGAGTATTTGGCGCAAAATGCTGGATCAAGGACCCACACCACACCTCAAAGTTTGCACCAAAAGCACATGAAGGCTTCATGCTTGGATATGGAAAGGATTCGCACTCCTACAGAGTCTTCAATCTCTTCCACTACAAAGTGGTTGAAACAGTGGATGTGCGATTTGATGAAACCAATGGATCACAAAGAGAGCAATTGCCAAATGTGCTAGATGAAGTTCCAGCAAATGAATCAATCAAGCTTATGGGAACTGGAGAAATTGTACCTTCTGAAGCTCAACCTGAAGAAGAACTTATCATCTCAGCACCTGATCCACATGAAGACAATGCTCAGCCTGAAGATATACCTTCAAATGACCACATAGATCAGCAAGAGCAAAGTCTTCGCCCCACACACCCTCGTGTTGCAAATGAAGTACAAATTGACAAAATACTGGACATCATCAATGCACCTGGTCCACTCACTCGTTCAAGGGCAACTCAGCTAACAAACTTCTGTGGGCATTTCGCATTCGTCTCAATATCAGAACCCAAGAAAGTTGAAGAAGCCTTCATGGAATCTGAATGGATTCAAGCTATGCAAGAAGAGCTTCAACAGTTTGAGCTGAATAATGTATGGGAACTGGTTAAGCGTCCTGATCCACGGAAGCACAACATAATAGGCACCAAATGGATATACCGCAACAAGCAAGATGAGCATGGTCAAGTTGTCAGAAACAAAGCTCGTCTCGTTGCTCAAGGATATACTCAAGTGGAGGGCATTGACTTCGATGAAACATTTGCTCCTGTGGCTAGGCTTGAAGCCATACGCATACTGCTGGCCTATGCAAATCATCATAACATACTTCTCTATCAGATGGATGTGAAAAGTGCCTTTCTCAATGGCAAGATTGAAGAAGAAGTGTATGTTGCACAACCACCTGGCTTTGAAAATCCAAAACATCCTGATATGGTATACAAGCTCAACAAGGCACTGTATGGCCTCAAACAAGCCCCTAGGGCCTGGTATGATACACTCAAGTACTTTCTGAAAAGCAAAGGCTTCATACCTGGTTCCCTGGATCCCACTCTTTTCACGAAGACATATGATGGTGAACTGTTTGTGTGCCAAATATATGTGGATGACATTATCTTCGGCTGCACCAATCAGAAGTATAGTGAAGAGTTTGGATATATGATGCAAGAGCAATATCAGATGTCCATGATGGGGGAGCTGAAGTTCTTTCTCGGTCTTCAAATACGGCAACAACGCAACGGCATCTTCATATCTCAAGAGAAATATCTTAAAGAGTGCCTGAAGAAGTTCGGTATGCAAGACTGCAAAGGCTTCACAGCACCAATGCCAGCCAAGCATCATCTGGGTCCCGACGACAATGGTAAAGAGTTCGATCAAAAGGTATACTGCTCCATGATTGGGTCTTTGCTTTATTTATGTGCATCTAGGCCAGATATCATGCTTAGTGTTTGCATGTGTGCTCGATTTCAAGCGACACCAAAGGAGTCGCATCACTTAGCTGTGAAGCGAATTCTTCGATATTTGGCTCACACCCCAACTCTAGGATTATGGTATCCAAAGGGCTCAGAGTTTGATTTAGTTGGATTCTCGGATGCTGATTATGCTGGTGACAAAGTTGATCGCAAGTCTACATCAGGCACATGTCACTTTCTGGGACGATCACTTGTATGTTGGTCTTCAAAGAAGCAGAACTGTGTATCACTCTCCACTGCTGAATCTGAATACATTGCTGCTGGATCTTGCTGCGCTCAGCTTCTGTGGATGAAGCAAACACTCAAGGATTATGGCATTCATCTGAAGCAAGTGCCACTTTACTGCGACAACGAAAGCGCCATCAAGATTGCCAACAACCCAGTTCAGCACTCGAAGACAAAGCACATTGAAATTCGTCATCACTTTCTTAGAGATCATGTTGTGAAGGAAGACATTGATATCATACACGTCAACACTGAAGAGCAATTGGCAGATATCTTCACAAAGCCCTTGGATGAGAAGAGATTTTGCAAGTTACGGTGTGAGCTAAATATCTTGGAATCCTCAAATGTTCTGTGATCAGGCACACATCCTAACACTTAAGCATATTGATGACTTAGATGTGCAACACACGAAGTAGCGTATATCTTCAAACAATGAAGACATACATTCTAAGTGTGAATACATTAATGTGGAATTTGACTTCGGAGCGCCACGATAATTGTGCGCCGTGTCTGGGTCTAATACTTCCTATACGGTGGGTAACGCCACCACCAAACGTTCCATTTTGAAGTGTTTCTCTCATGGCGTTACCTCTCAGTGTCTTCACAATTGGTTTGGTTTCATTCTCAATATGTCTTCATGATTATCTTCACTGCGTTGATTATATGGATATATATGTACTGATGTTCTGTCCTCTACAGCATTCACTTATAGCTATGTCTTCTTGGTTGAATCTTTTGAACTAAGTGAATGTGATCGGACCCTAACCTATCTATGCTCTCTATCTCAAACTCTATCTCTCCAAGTCATATGCATTCTGTTGTAACTGTCAAATGTCTTCACTGTGTCCTTGTCAGCTGAAGACATAGTGACAACCATAAAAGTCCGTTTTTAATGCTCATTCCTCCACATAAGATCCGGAGAAGCAGGAACGACCGTCCGACAATTTAGGCATGCGTGGGACGTGGAACAAATCCCAATCGTCCTCTAACTGGACACGCGTGCCTCAAATGCGAACCGCCAGGGGTACCTGCGTAATAGCGCAGTGCCGCCTCTATCCCTATAAATATACGATTCACTGCGGTCATTATCTCCTTCTTCCACCCTCGCACGAACCCTAGCGCCACCGCTAGCACTCGACGACGCCGGCGACGAAGCGCTTCACTGCCGCAACCTCTCCGACGCCGTTTTCATGCCGACAGCGGACATCGCTCTCTCCGCCGTCGCTGTAGGTGTCTTCCGTCGCCAAGTTAGGGCACGGAGGATCGAACTGCTCGGACTCAACTCTCACCTTGTCTAGCAGTTCCAAGTGTGGTAAATAAAATCTCTTTTTACAGCCTCTTTTGATCCCATAGTTCAGTCACTTTCTGCCATAAGGAGTTTCTCTTCACATCAGTTAGTTATCTCGCTACATCTCATGACATGCCTAGTATATTCACTTTTGCTTCATAAGGTAGTTAGATTCCTCACTTGTACTGATCTGTGGGTTCGTACAAATCTGGAACCAACTTCTTATCTGTGAGTGAATGTCTTCGCACAATGAGGTCTATGTCTTCTAAACCGATTTATCTTCAAAATCTTCTGAGAATGCATATGACCTCTTCCCCTTCCCTCGCACCTTAATGCTGTCACAGGTACATGTCCGTGGGAGAATCCTTTGGTTCTCATAGTCTGCATTCATTTGCAGAGTACTTGCAGCATCACATCAACTCTCCTGAAGCCAGTTCTTGCAAAAGGAAGCCTTTGAAGCCTTTGAACATTTTGAAGCCTTCCAAGTTATTCATGGCTTCAGAAACAACAGCAAGGAAGGGAGGCAGACAGCGACGTGGTGAAACGTCCAAAGATCTGCCTGATGAATTGGCAGTGATGTACAAAACTGATCCTGAAGAAAGCTATGGTCAGCGCAAGACACGAATCCAATGGATTCGAAGATATTGGGCAGAGCAATGGTTCCACTACCGCTTCGTCACTCAGGAATATGTGGAGAAGTGCGCCATCAAAAGACCGTGGGGAGACGTACTATACAAAAATCTTGTACCCAGGTCCAGAGTCGAAGCCATTGCTCAAGGCTTCTATCCATGCATGGTGAGAGGACCACAGCCAGCTGAGGCACATCCGTCATCACTTCTCTGGTGCCGCAATGATAATCTCTTCAAGCGCAACTTTCAGTTTGCACAACAGTCAGCAAAGATAAACAAGAAGAAATTTGGGCTTGACTTCAACCCTGGTCCCTCCTCACCAAGGGAAGATGGCACACACAACGCCGATCCCAGTATCATCGGGCCGTATGCCAATCTTGCAGGCCTCATCACTCGCATCCTAGTCCAAGGGACTGCTGTGAATGATCCTCCAGCAGATACTGAGTCAGATGACGCCCCTGCTGCTCCGAAGCCAAAGCAGAAGAAGCCAAAAGCTCCAAAAGCTTCAAAGCCAGCCGCTTCTCCCAAGATCGCAAGAGTGAAGCCTTTAGCAACTGCACCTCCTGAAGCCAGTGTGCAGTCAGAAGGCTTATCACGAGTGTCCAAGCCCCAAGAAGCCAAGAAGCCTCAGCCACACACAGGCAAAGAGCTCACAGCTGCTGACATTCTGCGCTGCGAAGCCATTGATCTCTCAAGCGATGAAGATCTTGGAGATGATGCTCTTGAGCAGCTCATCAAGAGCAAGGAGGAGGCTGAAATCTTCAACAATCTGCCTCTGTTTGATGTCGCCATCATCCACAACTTCATCGATGAATGGTTTGACACACCAGACATAAGCTTCAATGATCTGCAACTACCCATAGGCCTCAGCGTTGCCTTTCAAGGTGCAATCGCTTCAGAACTTGCAATAGCCCAGCGAATTGTAGAACTGAAGCAGAAAATTGATCATGAAAAGGCTCAGTTCAAGAAGCACGTGGCCAAGCTCAGTGTGCAAGAAGTGAAAAACTTCAAGATCATGTTGCACGAGCTGAAAGAGAACTTCCTGAAGACGCGTGCCGAAGCTCAAGGCTCGCGAGAACGCATGAAGACTTTGGCTGATCGCTGCGTGCAAGCCTACAATGAGGCAGAAAAGCGCAAGGCACTTGGCGTCCCGGCATTGACCCCAGGATGGCCGCGAAGAAGAAAAAGAAGGCGGCTGTGCCCGAACCTGAAGCGCCAAGGTCAGAAACTGCTCCGATTGTCTTCCCCGCTGCAACGACTGGCTCGAAGCCAAAGAGTCGATCAACCGCCTCACAGCACAAGAAGACACGGACTGCAGAGGCTGAAGCTAAGAAGAGAAAACATTCTGAAGCCTCTCCTTCTGAACCCATCATCAAGAAGCGCAAGACCAAGAAATCTCGGGCTGCTCCCATAGAGCCCCTGATAGTTGAACCCCTCTGCGTCCGCTATCCTGACACAGATCGTCAGTTGACTCTGCATGAACCCAACACTGAAGACATTCCAGCAGACGAACCCTACGCTGTTGAAGACATTGGTCTCCAAGACAATGTGCAAGGTGATGCAGCCCTTCCTCAGCTTGAGACAAGCGAACTGATCAGTATTGGTCGTCCCTTGACGCCAATCACACAAGCAGCATCATGGGCAGATCGCCCACAGGAAGAAGATGAGCCACAGCCCACTGCAACTCCACAAGCGTCGCCCAAATTCCGTAGGCTTCGCAAAGGGCCAAGGGCTCAGGCTGATGACGACATTCCGGCTGCATCAGCCGAAGAGCATGCAGAGATACCACAAGCTCCAACTCCCCCACACCAACAAGAAGCAGTTCTCCAGGAGAACGTGCCTGAGTCTGCAAATGTTGAGGCTGCCACAAACAACGCCGAAGCAAATGTGGAGCCCAACCCAACAATAGCTTCAGAAGACAATGAAGCTACTGCTCCTGAACATTCTGTGCCTGAGTCTGCTGCAGGACCACAATTCAACTATCATATTGCGTACAGACCCCAGGTCCAGAAGCCGATCCCACGACTGCCAAGGTTCCCAGGTCCTGCATCAGCTCCTGGTTCCTTCAACATCAATGGCTTCAGGGCCGATAACACGTTTTTCGACCGCTCCAAGAACCCTTATTCAAGGGAACGGATTGTATCAGATAGGTTCTGGAGCCATCAACAGCGCAGCTATTATTCA
Source organism: Triticum urartu (assembly GCF_056163025.1). Taxonomy (NCBI): domain Eukaryota; kingdom Viridiplantae; phylum Streptophyta; class Magnoliopsida; order Poales; family Poaceae; genus Triticum; species Triticum urartu. Next base: position 116,185,171 of record NC_141875.1, on the reverse strand, counting down.
TGCATCCTTTACAACCAAGGCCGCATCTTTCCTCACAAGCGCCTTGAGGTTGAAGCTGTTGCTGGTCTGCCTGGTCTAGAAGAAGCACTGGATTGCTTCAAGCAAGTGGGTTTGCTGCCATTTATCACTGATGAAGAGCACTGGAACGAAGAGCTTCTGCTCCAGTTCTATGCCACTGTACATATCAAAGGCTATAACAGAGATCCGAAGACATGGATTCTGGAGTGGTTGACAGGCAATATCCATCATGAAGCCAATGCTTTCGACCTAATTGAGCTTACCAGCCTTCCCACTCCTGGCGAATTCTTTGAAGAAGGGTGCCAACTCCATGCTGAAGCAATTGAGAGCATATTTCAGCGTCCTGAGCCAGATATGAGTCAGATGCTCTCAATGATGAAGCCACTGCCTCCGAATGCACCCTATCCAACTAGATTCTTCGTTGAAGACTTAGAGTACCTGCCCAGAACAATATATCATATCATAAGGCGGACTCTATGGCCTGTAAAGGGACACTCTCGATATGCTACAATTGATGGTGCAATGAAAACTCTCATCTTCTGCATTCTACATGGCAAATGCTTCAATGCACAGGATCTCTTCATCCGTCACTTTGCAGCGTCTGCCTCAGAACTGTTTGGATTAAAGTTCTATGCTCCTTGGGTTATGAGGCTGATCAAGCTTCACTCTGCAATCTCCTATCAACCCTCAGCCCGCAACCATAGGATATTCTTGCCAGATGTGGACACATCTGCTGAAGCAATATATCCAGAGCCTGGCAAGCAACCATTAAGTCTTCAAAATGCAGAACACCAGAGCTTCACTCAAAATATTGAAGGTGTTGAAGCTCTCTCCCGAGTGTATCCAATGGCTGGCACCACACGTGCCCCTGCATCAACTGAAGCCACTGACAGCACAGCTGCCAAGAGACCCAAGAAGCGCGTTCGAACACTTAATGACCGAGAGCTTCTTGTGGCTCTTCACCAAAAGCAAGATAGGCATCACGACTGGCTCAAACGGCAGATGAGAAGCATCATGCAAGACGTCAATCGCATCATAAATCTAGCAACCAAAAATGCGTTTGTCGCACACGAGACCTGTCGCCGCACTTGGAAAGGCCTCACCATGATGAGCAATGAAGCTGAACTGCAAGAGGATGGCTTCAGAGAGAGATTCCAATTTGACTCCACGCCTCCAAGAAGAGCGGTGATGCGAAGCACACCATCACTTGAAGAGTCAGAATTCTCTTCTTCTGCTGCCACCGTGTCTGCCCGGATTATTGAAGAAGACGACGATGCGACATCATCTCCACCTGCTTCAACACACGTCGAATCTGCACCAAGCTCATCTGCACCGCCACCAAACAACTCCACCGACCCTGCTGCGCCTGGGAACGCGTAGAAAACTCTATGTCTTCAAACCTTTTTGGTCATCACTGACAAAAGGGGGAGAAGCATGATGTTTATAGTCTTCATCATGTGCGGGTCACTTTGGGCGGGTGCCACTATATTTTGCTACATTTTGCTTCGTGCTTACAACTCCCGTTTTTGCTACATTTGCTTCTTTGAGTTGTAACACTTAGCCTTGATGGCCGTCTGCTACTTGCTTGTCACTCCGTTATGCGAAGATAAATTCCGCATGTGCGACGATAAATTCCGCACTCATCTCTTACTGCAGACGTCCATTTTCCATTATGCATATCATTATCTTCATATACTTTCACATGCATAGTGGATTGTCATCATAAGTTGAAGTGGATCTCCACAAGTACAACCTGCCATGTGCATTTGCATTCAAAAGGCAAATTACTTATATGCACATCTTCAGGGGGAGCCCTTGCAACTTATGAAGACAAATTCCTTTACTATTTCACAAATTATGTTCCCCGTTGAAAACTTCAACTAGTTTGTCATCAATCACCAAAAAGGGGGAGATTGTAAGTGCATCTAGTGCCACCCCTAGTTGGTTTTGGAGTATTGACGACAAACCTAGTTGAGGGACTAACGTGTTTGTGAGAATTGCAGGAAAACACAGATAGAAGTCCCTCATTGATTCGGTTTTATTACCAGAGATGACCCCTAAAAATGTACGAAGACATTGAAGACAATGGTGGTTTATGAAGATATTCATATTGAAGTCAATGACATGAGAAGACTCCCTATGAAGCTTATGGAACTCGAAGACTTAGATCCTTCGTAGTTTTATTTCATTTATGTAGTGTCATAGGAATCACCGTACTGTTAAGTGGGGTCCAAAAGAACCAGTCAGAATGACTGTAGTGATGCCTAATTCAAATCCTATGTCTTCGAGCGAAGACTTTGAGAGAAAATCTTGTCCAGAGCCAGACAAGTCAGCTTTACTTGTAGCCCAAGTAAAGTTGCCGTGTGAGTTCAAAATTCGACCGTTGGTACATGAGTCAGTTCCCCAGTGACCCAGGGTCATTTTGGACAGATCAGGTCGGGTTGCCAATTGGCTATAAATAGTCCACCCCCCACAACCATAAACGGTTGGCTGCTCAGATTTCAGTGCACGGCTTTTGTCGTTTGAGAGCAACCCACCTCGAAGCCTTTGAAAGAAAAATTCCCAGTGAGGAGAAAAGCCCTAACCACCCAGAGCCAGAGTAAATTGGGCATCACTTAAGTCTTCGTGTCTGTGTGATTTGAAGACTTATTACACTTGAGGACTGTGCATCCTCCAGACGGTTAGGCGTCGCGTTCTGAGCATCCAAGAGAAATTGTGGATTGTCAGTGAACGAAGTCTGTGAAGGTTTGGGAGTCTACCTTGAAGACTTACCCGAGTGATTGGGCGAGGTCTGTGTGACCTTAGCTCAAGGAGAAAACGGTGAGGACTGAGTGTCTTGGACTAAGTGTCCTTGACTGGGTGTCCGGGACTGTGTGTCCTTTGGTTTAAATACCTAGCCGCTCCAACCAGACGTACAGTTGTCACAGCAACTGGAACTGGTCCAACAAATCATTGTCTTCAACGTGTCACTGGTTTCATCTTCACTTCCTTTCACTTACAGTTATTCATTGTGAAGCCATTGCATGCTTGCTTTATCTTTTGTCTTCACAACATGAATGTATGATCTGTTCGGCTTCATAACTTCTTCCTACCTGATCTTTATTACACTGAAGCTGTTTGTCATTGCGCTTTCACTCTATTGAATACATGACCATGGCTGGCCTAGTGTAATCTAACTTCCGCTGCATAGTAATAGGCATGATCTTCACTGTTTGTCTTCACAACTCTCACGTTTTGAAGACTTTCATAAAAATCGCCTATTCACCCCCCCTCTAGTCGATATAACGCACATCCACTGTTTCAACCACTTTGTAATGAAAGAGATTGAAGACTCTGTAGGAGTGCGAATCCTTTTCATATCCAAGCATAAAACCCTCATGTGCTTTTGGTGCAAACTTTGAGGTGTGATGTGGGTCCTTGATCCAGCACCTGGCGCCAAATACTCTGAAGTAACTGACATTTGGCTTCTTGCCAGTAAAGAGCTCATAAGATGTCTTGTTCAGAAGCTTGTGAAGATAAACACGATTGATTGTATGGCATGCAGTATCAATGGCTTCAGGCCAGAATTTTCTTGGAGTCTTGTATTCATCTAGCATCGTTCTGGCCATCTCAATGAGTGTTCTGTTCTTGCGTTCGACGACCCCATTCTGCTGTAGCGTGTACGGGGCTGAGAATTCATGTGTGATGCCCAAGGTATCGAGATATGTATCAAGGCCAGTGTTCTTGAATTCAGTGCCATTGTCACTTCTGATATGCTTTATCTTGGCGCCATAGTTGTTCATTGCTCGATTGGCGAAGCGTCTGAAGACATCCTGCACTTCAGTCTTGTAAAGGATTATGTGCACCCAAGTATATCTAGAATAATCATCAACAATGACAAAGCCATAGAGACAAGCAGTAGTAGTAAGAGTTGAGTAATGAGTGGGACCGAAAAGATCCATGTGAAGCAGTTCAAAGGGTCGAGTAGTGGTCATGATTGTCTTCGAGGGATGTTTGGCCCTCGTCATCTTTCCTGCCTCACAGGCACCGCATAAGTGATCTTTCTTGAACTTGACGCCCTCGATGCCTATGACATGCTTCTTCTTTGCCAGGGTGTGGAGGTTCCTCATGCCAGCATGCCCAAGCCTCCGATGCCAGAGCCAGCATTCTGAAGCTTTTGCTAGAAGACATACGGCAAGCTGTGGTCCGGTTGAGAAATCTACCACGTACAAATCATCTTTTCGATACCCTTCAAATACTAGAGACTTGTCAGATTCCATTAGAACAAGGCAACGATATTTTCTAAATATTACGATCATGTTTAAATAGCAAAGCATTGAGACAGACATTAAGTTGAAGCCAAGGGATTCAACAAGCATGACTTTATCCATGTGTTGATCCCTTGAGATTGCAACTCTACCTAGACCCAATACCTTACTTTTACCAGTGTCAGCAAATGTGATGTGGCTCTTGTCGGATGGATGTAAGGTTGAGTCCATAGGAAGGCTTCTTTTGCCAATCATGTGATTTGTACACCCACTATCAATAATCCATTCTGAAGACGCTGGTGTCGTACCCTACAGTGCAGTTAGGGGGATAGGCTTCACGAAGAGCATTATTAAGCAAAAACATTTGACGAACCAGTGGGTTATGAAAGCTTAGATCTAGATTAGGACTAATAGGGAGAGTAGCAAGCGATTCAGGAACGAAGTACATAGTAAGACCATTCGGGCATTTGATCTTGCGCCCTACAAGATGTTTAAGGTCCCCAGCAATAGCGTCAGACGATTTGGTTTTCTGCTAGAGACCTTTCCCTACAAAAGAGAGTTAAGCTTTCTTAGCCACCCACATCTTCAAGGGTGGCTTAGAAGCAATAAGTCTAAGTGCAGCATCTGAGAACTTTGGCTTTGGTGCCCTAGCAAACAGTCTTGCAGGTGGACAATAGTACTCATAAGAATAAGCAGAATAGTTCTTGGTCTTATGAACATGGCGGTTTGATGAACCGCTCTCATATTCATATGCCTGAGTATGGTTTCCCTGCAAAACATTTGCGTTAGTGCGACTCAGGTGAGTCCTCTGTCTGTATGAAGCCTTTGGACCGTATGAAGCCTTTGGTCCGAGGTTTGTCTTCTTCACGTGAGGTGTCATGATGACATTCACAGGAAGATTTTCCAGACACCTTTTCGGAACCCAGATCTTCTTCATAGGTGGTCCATTCCTGCAGTTAGTACCAATGTACCTGGCAAACACTTCACCATTCTGATTCTTAAACAATTTATAGTTTGCATCAAAGGATTCATCAATAACAATGGGATTAGCACAAGTGAAGCCAGATAGGGTGGATGGATCCACTGAAGATTCCTTTGCAGCAACCCATGTGGTTTTGGGGTACTGCTCAGGTTTCCAGTAAGAGCCACCAGCATTCATTTTCCTTACGAACCCAACACCCTCTTTCCTCGGGTTTCGGTTCAGAATCTGCTTTTTGAGGACATCACATAGTGTTTGATGCCCTTTAAGACTTTTGTACATCCCTGTTTCAAGCAATGTCTTCAACCTAGCATTCTCATCAGCAATAGCAGTGGTATCCTCAGCAGAGGGGTTAGATAACACATCAACAGTTGAAGATATTGCAACAGTAGTAGCAGTAGAACATTCAGCAACAGAAGTAGCATTATCACGCTCAATGCATTTAAGACATGGTGGTTCAAATCCTTCCTGAGCGGAACTGATCTGTTTGGCGCGAAGTGACTCGTTTTCCTTTTGAAGATCTTCATGAGCCGCTCTCAATTTCTCAAGATCTTGCTTCCTTTGAAGATAATCATAGGAAAGCTTTTCATGAGTTGTTGAGAGAGTTTCATGACGACTTTCAAGTTCCTCATACTTAACGTGAAGATTTTTTATGTCTTCAATTAAGGATTCAGATCGAGTCATTTCAGCACCTAACAGATCATCGCTTCTGTCTAACAGTTTTTGAATATGTTCCATAACTTTCTGTTGTTCAGTTGCAATTTTAGCAAGTGTTTTGTAGCTGGGTTTTGAACCACAATCAGAGTCATCGTCACTAGATGTTTGATAGTGAGTAGTGCGTGTGTTTACCTTGGCATCGCGTGCCATGAAGCAGTAGGTAGAAGCAGAGTAGTCCTTGTCATTTGCATCGGTGTCGGTGATGAAGTCATTGTCTTCAGTGTTGAAGATGGACTTGGCAACGTATGCTGTAGCCAGACTTGCGACGCCTGAATCGGACTCCTCCTCAGACTCCACCTCCGCCTCCTCAGAAGTGGACTCCTCCTCTGAATCCATTTCCTTGCCAACAAATGCACGTGCCTTGCCAGATGAGCTCTTCTTGTGTGATGAAGACTTTGAGGAAGACTTGGAAGAAGACTTTGAGTATTTCTTCTTCTTCTTGTCGTTAGAGTCATATTCCTTGCTCTTCTTCTTCTTTTTGTTCTCATTGTCCCACTATGGACACTCAGAGATCAAGTGGCCAGGTTTCTTGCACTTGTGACATGTTTTCTTCTTGTAGTCGTGAGCAGAAGCTTCATCATTCCTTGAGCTTGATCGGGAAGACTTTTTGAAACCTTTCTTCTTGGTGAATTTTTGGAACTTCTTCACAAGCATAGCAAGTTCCCTTCCAATGTCTTCGGGATCATCCGAACTGCTGTCAGATTCTTCTTCAGATGAGGAGACAGCTTTTGCCTTCAAGGCACGAGTTCGCCCATAGTTTGGACCGTAGATATCTCTTTTCTCAGAAAGCTGAAACTGATGTGTGTTGAGCCTCTCAAGTATGTCAGACAGATCGAGTGTCTTGAAATCAGGATGTTCTTGAATCATCAGGGCTAGGGTGTCAAACGAACTATCAAGTGATCTTAGTAGTGTCTTGACGACAACATGTTTGGTGATCTCAGTAGTGCCGAGGGCTTGAAGCTCATTTGTGATGTCAGTGAGTCGGTCAAATGTGAGCTGGACATTCTCATTGTCATTTTGCTTGAAGCGGTTGAAGAGGTTGCGAAGGACACCGATTCTCTGATCTCTCTGTGTTGAGACGCCTTCATTGACCTTGGAGAGCCAGTCCCAGACCAGCTTAGATGTTTCCAAAGCACTCACATGGCCATACTGTCCTTTGGTCAGATGACCACAGATGATATTCTTGGCAGTAGAGTCTAGTTGAATGAACTTCTTGACATCAGCAGTAGTGACACCTTCTCCAGCCTTCGGAACGCCGTTCTTGATGACATACCATAGGTCGACGTCAATGGCTTCAAGATGCATGCGCATCTTATTCTTCCAGTAGGGATATTCAGTTCCATCAAAGACGAGGCACGCAGCAGAGACTTTAATTATCCCTGCAGTTGACATAGCTAAAACTCTAGGTGGTTAAACCGAATCACACAGAACAAGGGAGCACCTTGCTCTGATACCAATTGAAAGTGCGTTATATCGACTAGAGGGGGGGTGAATAGGCGATTTTTATGGAAGTCTTCAAAACGTGGAAGTTATGAAGACAAACGATAGAAATAAACCTATTACCATGCAGCGGAAGGTAGACTACACTAGGCAAGCCATAGTCAAGTATTCAATAGAGTGAAAGCACAATGACTAATAGCAGCAATGTAGTAAGGATCAGGTAGGAAGATATTGTGAAGCCACACAGAACACACAGTCACTCAGTGAAGACAAAAGATAGTGCGAACATACAATGACTTCAGAAGGAGTAACAGTAAGTAAAGGGAAGGGAAGATGAAACCAGTGACTCGCTGAAGACAATGATTTGTTGGACCAGTTCCAGTTGCTGTGACAACTGTACGTCTGGTTAGCGCAGCTTGGTATTTAAACCTTAGGACACACAGTCCCGGACACCCAGTCCTGAACACGCAGCTCAGGACACCCAGTCCTCACCGTATTCCCCTTGAGCTAAGGTCACACAGACCTCGCCCAATCACTCTGGTAAGTCTTCAAGGTAGACTCCCAAACCTTCACAGACTTCGTTCACCGGCAATCCACAATGTCTCTTGGATGCTCAGAACGCGACACCTAACCGGCTGGAGATGCACAGTCCTCAAGTTAATAAGTCTTCAGATCACACAGACAAGAAGACTTAAGTGATGCCTAATTCTCTTTGGTTCTGGGTGGTTAGGGCTTTATCCTCGCAAGGAATTCTCTCTCAAAGGCTTCAAGGTGGGTTGCTCTCAAACGACAAAAGCCGTACTCTGAATCTGAGCAGCCAACCGTTTATGGTTGTAGGGGGTGGGCTATTTATAGCCACTTGGCAACCCGACCTGATTTGTCCGGAATGACCCTGGGTCACTAAGGAACTGACACGTGTTCCAACGGTCAGATTTCAAACTCACACGACAACTTTACTTGGGCTTCAAGCAAAGCTGACTTGCCCGACTCTGGACAAGATTCGCTCTCAAAGTCTTCACTCGAAGACATAGGTTTTGTTTAAGCATCACTTCAGTCATTCTGACTTGTTCTCTTGGACCCCACTTAACAGTACGATGGTTCCTATGACTCAACACAGAAGAAAGAGAACTACGAAAGATCTAAGTCTTCGAGCTCCATAGGCTTCATGTGGTGTCTTCTCTTGTCATAGTCTTCAATGTGAATATCTTCATATACCACCTTTGACTTCAATGTCTTCATACATTTTTAGGGGTCATCTCTGATAGGAAAACCGAATCAATGAGGGACTTCTACCTGTGTTATCCTGCAATTCTCACAAACACATTAGTCCCTCAACTAGGTTTGTCGTCAATACTCCAAAACCAACTAGGGGTGACACTAGATGCACTTACAGGCGCCGTTGACGTCGGCGCTTGGGTTGCTTCTTGGAGGGGTCATCCTCCGCTATCTCGTCGCCATTGCCTTCTTTGGGTGTATCCACCATGTATATATCGTATGATGAGGTGGCTGTCCAGTGCCCTATGGGCAGTGGTTCCTCTTTGTCTCCCGCATCGTCATCCATACCGTCGATGTCTTCGGAGTCGAATTCGAGCATGTCGGTTAAGTCATCGACAGTGGCTACTAAGTGGGTGGTGGGTGGGCCGTGAATTTCTTCGTCGTCCGCATCCCAATCCTGTCGGACATAGTTCGGCCAGGATCCTCCTAACAAGGAGAGATACCTTAATGAGTTCAGTATGTCGCCAAAGGGCGAGTGCTGAAAAATATCCGCGGAGATAAACTCCATGATCAGCACCCAATCGGATTCGATAGGAACGGACGCAGGCGGTTCGTAGTCCGTGGCCGGAGAAGGATCCGGCAGTCTAACAACACGGCTCTCGTGTAAGGTAAGGTCGATGTTTGGCTCGATCGCCGTTGAGGGTAAGGCCTCCGTGCCGGGGTCCATCCACCCATCCATGGACGGCGCAACTGGCTCCGAATTAAGGGTCGGAGCGGCTGCATGTGCGATCTCCTGAACACTGTCTGACGGTAGAGCTAAATTGTACTCATCGTGACCGCGTGACGCACAAGGCAGAGGCTCGAATCCGTCAAAGATCAAGTCTCCACGGATATTGGCCATGTAGTTTAAGCTTCCAAACCTGACCTGGTGTCCAGGGGCGTTACTTTCAATCTGCTCCAGATGGCCAAGTGAATTGGCCTGCAATGCAAAGCCGCCGAACACGAAGATCTGTCCGGGGAGAAAAGTCTCACCCTGGACTGCATCGCTGTCGATGATAGTAGGAGCCATCAAGCCTAACGGCGACGACACAGAGGAACTCTCAATGAAAGCACCAATGTCGGTGTCAAAACCGGCGGATCTCGGATAGGGGGTCCCGAACTGTGCGTCTAAGGCGGATGGTAACAGGAGGCAGGGGACACAATGTTTTACCCAGGTTTGGGCCCTCTTGATGGAGGTAAAACCCTACGTCCTGCTTGATTAATATTGATGATATGGGTATTACAAGAGTAGATCTACCACGAGATCAGAGAGGCTAAACCCTAGAAGCTAGCCTATGGTATGATTGTATGTTGTCCTACGGACTAAATCCTCCGGTTTATATAGACACTGGAGAGGTTAGGGCTACACAAGGTCGGTTACAAAGGAGGAGATACACATATCCGTATTGCCTAGCTTGCCTTCCACGCCAAGTAGAGTTCCATCCGGACACGAGACGAAGTCTTCAATCCTGTATCTTCATAGTCTAACAGTCCGGCCAATGGAGATAGTCCGGCTGTCCGGAGACCCCCTAATCCAGGACTCCCACAACACTCTTTGAAGTACTTTGTGTTGGTTTGAATAGATGAATCTGAGATTGTGTGATGCATATCGTATAATCATACCCACGGATATTTGAGGTGACATTGGAGTATCTAGGTGACATTAGGGTTTTGGTTGATTTGTGTCTTAAGGTGTTATTTTAGTACGAACTCTATGATAGATTGAACGGAAAGAATAGCTTCATGTTATTTTACTACAGACTCTTGAATAGATCGATCAGAAAGGATAACTTTGAGGTGGTTTCGTACCCTACCATAATCTCTTCGTTTGTTCTCCGCTATTAGTGACTTCGGAGTGACTCTTTGTTGCATGTTGAGGGATAGTTGTATGATCCAATTATGTTATTATTGTTGAGAGGACTTGCACTAGTGAAAGTATGAACCCTAGGCCTTGTTTCAACGCATTGCAATACCGTTTGTGCTCACTTTTATCATTAGTTACCTTGTTGTTTTTATATTTTCAGATTACAAAAACATATATCTACCATCCATATTGCACTTGTATCACAATCTGTTCGCCGAACTAGTGCACCTATACAATTTACCATTGTATTGGGTGTGTTGGGGACACAAGAGACTCTTTGTTATTTGGTTGTAGGGTTGCTTGAGAGAGACCATCTTCATCCTACGCCTCCTACGGATTGATAAACCTTAGGTCATCCACTCGACACTACAAAAAAAGACACATCCGTGACATTTTGGGCAGAACAAATTTTTTTGTCATACATTTGACACTTCTATGACGATAATTGTGACAAAACCCGTTATCATCATAGATGTGGTGGGCTCCTACTTCTATGACAAAAAATCATGACAGAAAATGGGCTTTTCGTCCTGGGCGGGCTGGATATGCAGTTGCATGACATTCTTTGGGCCGTCCATGACGGAAAAAACCGTGGTAGAAGCGAGGGCGAGGAAAATTTCGGGGAGTTCCCGGTTATGGTGGGAGGTCGGGGGCCGAGCGATGCGTGTTTCTCTCGTACACGTACGCGCGTGTGTGCGAGGCGTTGTCTCTAACTGAACCCGAGCGAGGCGTTAGGCTCTAACTGAACCCGAGCGATTGCACTGCAGGCTACGCGTTACTGAACCTGAGCGATCGATCGATGGCTGTTAACTGAACCCGATCGAGCGGTTCCTTCGCTACTGCTGCTAACTGAAGCCGATCAATGCTGCCTCTGGATGAACAGTGAGCGTTGCGGGGAGGGGGGGAGGGGGGGTTGGATGAACAGCTCCTGGTGGGGGTGGATGAACAGGACCACGTGGTGTTGCCTCTGGATGAACAGGACCCTGATCGATCGAGCCGGTTGGGGCTGGATGAACAGGACCCCGCGGAGGGCTGGATGAACAGGACCACCCCGTGGAGGGCAGGATGAACAGTAGACGGTGGAGGGCAGGATGAACAGTAGCCCGTGGAGGGGTGGTTGAACAGGAGCCCGTGGAGAGGGCTGGTTGAACAGTAGCCGATGGAGTAGCGCGTGGTGGAGGCTGGATGAACAGGAGCCCGTGGATGAACAATCGCAGGTGGAGGCTGGAGGAGGTCGACAGTGGATGAACAGTAGCTCGTGGAGGCTGGAGGGGGTCGACGGTGGAGATGAACAGTATCCCGTGGAGTCCCGTTTTGCGGTACGCCACACCCCTCCCGATGAACATGACCCCCGTTTTGACCGTAGGAGGTCCGTCTCGTCCGTTTTGCGGTACGCCACAGCCCTCCCGATGAACAGGACCCCCGTTTCGACCGTAGGAGGTCCGTTTCCTCCGTTTTGCGGTACGTCAGACCCCTCCCGATCAACAGGACCCTGTTCCGAACGTAGGAGGTCCGTTTCCTCCGTTGTGCGGTACGCCAGGCCTCGTTTCCATCGCCTGTTCCGTCCAAGCCCTCCCGATGAACACGACCACACATTCCGTCCCGACCCAGCCGGTTGGCTCCCACGCGTTCCGTTGCCTCCCGATGAACATGAGCATTCCGTTGCCTCCCCATGAACACGACGCATTCCGTTGCCTCCCCATGAACACGACAACGATGCTATTTCTCCATTCTGACCCAGCCATGTCAACGAGCCCTCGCCGTACGTATGCGCGAGTAGACATTCGAGACCCCGCCCGTATGTACACATACGTGGCCGTATTTTCTTTCTTGCACCCTGGCCGCCTCTACTGCAACACGTGCGCGCCTCTACATCCACCAGTATATATGTACGTACATGTTCGCGACCAGAATGACAACGCTACGTACGCTTCGACCAGGTGGGTCCTGACTGTCAGGCACTTCCTTGCGTGCGAAGATGTAGCTGGTGGGTCCCAGCAGCCAGGGGGGCGAAATACGGTGGCCCGTCCGGTGGGTCCCCGCTGTCAGGTGGAGGAATAATTATTTTGCACGTAATAAGGAGGCACTTCCTTGCTGCGGCCGTGGACCCAGCTGTCAGCGTCTCCATGTACAGTCCACGTCCGATGGAAGCCGTTCCTTGACCATGTTGACCACGCCGCGTCGAGAGCACCAGGGCAGTGGAAGATGACGAGGCCTAGGAATGGGATGACGCGGAGCCGGGGAAGACGCGACAGTGGACGCCCACACGTAGAGGAGTACGAGGGCACTGGTTCGCTGCGGTGTGAGGCTGCCGTCGCCGTAGAGTAACAGGGGGTGTGGGTGAGTAGAGGGATGGCCTGGCCAGCGGTGAGAGTAGTAGGGGGCGGTGAGGCCTCCACCGCATCGCAGCCGGCCACAGGAGGCAGGAGCACGAGGCACGATCGGCGCTGGTTTGGGCGGCTGGAGCAAGAAGACCAGAGGTAGAAGAAGCACTACGGCCGTTGGATGGACATCGTGCGGTCACTGGAGCTAGAATCGTGCATATTGACTAAGTTGACAAAGCCCTCCGTCCCCGTCAACTTAGTAGGCCCACAAGTCAGTCTGCCACTATACTGGGTCCCAGCTAACATGGGGAGTATTCATTTTTTTTGTGCGTAATAAGGGGGCACTTCCATGCGTGCGAAGATATAGCTGGTGGGTCCGAGCTGTCAGTGGCGGTAACATTTTTTTCGCAAAATACAGAGGCCCTTTTGGTGGTCCCTGATGTCAGGTGGAGGAATAATTATTTTGCACGTAATAAGGAGGTATTTCCTTGCGTGCGGCAGTGGACCCAGCTGTCGGCCTCTCCACATACGGTCCACTTCAGATGCATGTCGGTCGTTGACCACGTTGACCAGGCCGCGCTGCGAGCACCAGGGTGGTGGACGACGGCGAGGCCTAGGAAGGGAACGACACGGAGGCCGGGAAGACTCGACAGTTGTTTCCCACACGGAGGGGAGTACGACTGTATGAGGGTTTACTGGTTCGTCTGCCGTCGCCGGAGAATAACAGTAGGTGTGGGTGAGTAGAGGGATGGCTAGGCCAGCGATGGGAGTACGGTGGGGCGGTGAGGCCTACACGGCAGCACAGCCGGCCGCGGGGAGGAGGGAGCAGGTAGTCCCACCGGCGCTTGTTTGAGCGGCTGGAGCAGGAAGAGCAGAGATTGAAGAAGCTCGACGGCCGTTGGATATACATCCAACAGTCACTGCTTGTGCATCAACCTTTTTTTAGGAAAGCCTCAAATCTGTGGAAAACAGCATACAACCCATCTGCCATTATTTCTAACAATTTTCAGCCCATTTGCTAATTCTTAAGATTTTCTTGGAGCCCATATTCTTTTTGTTAGCATTACAGCCCAAATTATGGCCACAGTTAAAAAATTATACAAAATTTTGCATATTTCGGTGCGGTCCGAACTATTTTTAATCCCGAAATTTCGACTCACATTCAAACTGATTTTAAAAATAAATGTATATCAATATAAAATCCAACAAATTCTCCACGCATAAAAATTAATGTAATTTAAAATCTTGAAAGGAAAAAAGGTATTTGAAACTAATTGCCGGTTTCATGTGTTTTAAAAATGTACAACCCATTTCTCCTTACTGATGGGCCATTTTCTCGGCCAGCCGAATGAAAGCTCTCCTCGTCTTGAAAGATTTGCAGCCCAATAGGCCTGACAAAGCGACTTACTTGGCAAATCACAAAAAAACTGGGCTATGGCCGTGGACCTAGCTGTCAGCCTCTCCACGTACAGTACTCTTCCGATGGAAGTCATTCCTTGACCACGTTAACCACGCCACGCGGAGAGCACCACGGCGGTGGACGACGGCGAGGCCTAGGAAGGGGACGACACGGAGCCGGGGAAGACGCGGCAATGGAAGCCCGCGCCGAGAGGAGTACGAGGGTTCACTGGTTCGGCTGCCGTGTGAGGCTGCCGTCGCTGCAGGGCCTGGCCAGCGGTGGGAATAGTAGGGGGCGATGAGGCCTCCGCGGCAGCACAGCCGGCCACGGGAGGCAGGAGCATGCGGCACGACCGGCGCTGCTTTGGGCGGCTGGAGCAAGAAGACCAGAGGTTGAAGAAGCACTACGGCCGTTGGGTGGACATCGTACGGTCACTGGAGCTAGAATCGTTCATATTGACTAAGTTGACAAAGCCCTCCGTCCCCGTCAACTTTGTTGGCCCACAAGTCATCCTCCCACTATGGTGGGTCCCAGCTAGCAGGGGGGTATTCATTTTTTGTGCGTAATAAGGAGGCACTTCCTTGCGTGCGAAGATATAGCTGGTGGGTCCGACATGTCAGCGGGGGGAACATTTTTTTCGTGAAATACAGAGGCCCTTCCGGTGGGTCCTAGCTGTCAGGTGGAGGAATCATTATTTTGCGCGTACAGTCCACGACCGATGGATCTCGTTCGTTGATCAAGTTGACCAGGCCGCGTCGAGAGCACCATGGCGGTGGACGACGGCGAGGCCTAGGAAGGGAACGACACGAAGCCAGGGAAGACTCGGCAATGGTTGCCCACGCGGTGGGGAGTACGAGGGTTTACTGGTCTGGCTGCCATCGCCGGAAAATAACAGGAGGTGTGGGTGAGTAGAGGAATGGCCTGGCCAACAATGAAGTAGGGTGGGGCAGTGCGGCCTGTGCGGCAGCACAGCCAGCCACAGGAGGCGGGAGCAGGCAGTCCCACCGGAGCTGGTTTGGGCGGCTGGAGCAAGAAGATCAGATATTGAAGAAGCAGCACGGCCGTTGGATTAACATCCATCGGTCAATGCTGCTAGAATCGTTTGTGGACTAAGTTGACAAAGCCAAAGTACACGTCAACCTAGTAGACCCACAAGTCAGCCTCCAAATCTATCCCAAACAACATACAACCCGAAATTTCTAGCCAGATTCAAATTAATTTTAAATCTAAATATACCTTAATTTAAATTCAATGAAATTTTACCCGCACAAAAACAATGAAATTTAAAATATCAAAATCCGAAATAAAACAGTATTTTGGAACTAATTGTCTGTTTGCTGTATTTTTTCATTTTACAGCCCATTTATTATTACTTATAGCCCATTTCTTATTACTTATAGCCCATTTCCTGGGCAAAATGCATCCCTCCTCGTCTTGAAAGATTTCCGGCCCAGCAGGGCGTAGAAAAGCAAGTAGGCCTACATTGGTTATTCTGCAAAAAACAAAATAGCTGGCTAGCAATTTTCAGAAAGGAAAAAAACAAACTGGGCTGGTCATGTGCTAAACATATGAAATAAAAGTCTGGGCTAGACGGGCCACGGGTCCCGCACAACCCAGTTGATACCCTTCTCCGTCCCGAAAAAACATAATTACTGCGCGCGCTGCTGGGTCCCTACAGTCATCCTCACCATGTATAACCATCTCCTTATTCCTCTCAGTTGTTGACCATGTTGACAACACCGGAGGGAGGCGCCGCAGCGAGCGAACCAAGGCGGAGGACGATGGTGAGGCCTCGGACGGGAACGAATAGGAGCCGGGGCAGATCACATCCAACCGTGGGAGGCGAGAGCAGGCGGTCCCGCCGGCGCTGGTTTGGCTTTGGCGGCTCGAGGAAGAAGAGACTGAAGAAACGCGACAGACGTTGAATGTCAATCCAACGGTCAAGGTTGGCACAATCGTTTGTTGACTAAGCGGACACCAAGTAGCATACTTTTTTATATATAGGAAGAAAACTGTGAGGAAAATGCGTTCGTCTGTTGTCCTCCTCACAGGGAACGTTCACCACATAAGTGACTAGCACCCTTGGTTTTCAACCGAGAGGTCTTGGGTTCGAGTCCTAGGAACTCTCAATTTTGTCCTCCTTCCTTCCTAGCAAAAAAGGGAAAGAAAATCAAAGACTTGGGAAGGCGTACAGAACAAGCTAGTGTACCAGTAATGTGACGTTGCCGAGTTTTAGAAAAAAGAAAGACGTGCTACTGTAGCTGGTTCGAATCCAAACCTAGACTATGACTATACATGGTGTTATGCTACTCTGCAAGTAATGAAACTGACATATCCAACGTTCGCTTCTCCTCTTCTCTACTTACTCTGCCTAGCATCAGAAGCTCTAGCCGCAGCAACCATGTCCGCTGGCTGCTCGTCCACCTGCTCTTCAGCAGGCAACAACTAGATATGCGCCAAGTCGCAACCCGTACCATTGCATGTGGGTCTCATCACACCCTCGCCGACACGCGCACCGCAGCCGATTGCTCATCGCAACCCGCTATCGTTGGTGTGGTGCCACTGCTGCAAATCACGCAAAGTCATTCATCGCGTCTCAACCACAATCCGCAATCCCGGCCGAGTCTTCTACAAATGCTCGAATCATGGGGTAATAATATGTTTAAGTGTTGTTCTGCTGCTTTCAGTTGCTGATTTTTTAATAATTTGGTTGATGATCTACCAATTTGATTCGTGCAGAAAAGGGAAGATTCGTGTGATTTGTATTTCTGGGAAGTTGCTGATGTGGGGGAAGGCAACTACGCTGACTATTTGCTTAGCCGAGAAATCCCAATACCAGCAGGTTGGGGTGTTGGACAAGTAACTGAAGGAATGTCAGAAGAGGAAGATGCAGAGCAGAAGGTTAAAGATGCAGTTCCTATGATCATGGCCAAGCAACAGCTGCTGAACGGCCTTGACAGCAATGAGGATATGAAAGAGCTTGTGAAGATAATGGGAAAAATCGATGTGCTCTGTAGGATGATTGTCTCTTTATTTGCAATGTATGTAGCACTCGTGATGTATTCAGTGGCTACAACATGAGCACTTTGCTGAAACAAGTAATGAATGAAACATGTGTAGCAGGCTGGGCGTAGTGTTGTGAACATCTAATGATTTCTATTAACGGAAATCAGGGGGTATCCCCTTTTGCTCATATAAATAAATAAATAGCAGAGGCCCTGTCGGGTCAGCTTTGTTCTCACTCGAAGACGTCGAGCAAATTGTAGTCCAACAGCAAACTATGTCATCAAATTCAAGTTTCACAGCCAAATATGAGTACAACTAAACAACAATGTCATCATGTTTTAGTTGTCATACAATCACCAAACACAATCAGCACACATAACAAGTGATGTTCTCACAGCAAAATACTAAACAACATGTTCATCAGGTTTCAGTTGTCATAGCAAACACAATTTCACATAGTAGATAAAAAACGTCTTTTGACAGGCAAATACGACAAAAGCAATGTAATCATCATCCGCAGCAGTAGCGTCAACATCTTCGCCATGTGTATCAGTCTGAATCGTAATTTCCCACGGTGTCATCTTCTTCTTCGTCCTCAACGTCCTCGAACGTTGGCTTCTTCTTGATCAACTCTTGTATGTCCACAGCATGACAGGCAATCTTTTCGCCGGCGTCATTGACGTGATGGTTCTCAAAGATATTAGGAACATCTGTATTATCTTGTACATCAGGAGCAGTGTAAGCATCATCTTGTTGTGCAACTTCATTAAACGAATTCCTCTGCTCAAACCTTTGCAATACTCTCCAGTCATCGCTACGTGCAAATGTGTCTTCCAAGAAAAATATCTGTGTTGCTTGATTTGCCAAAATAAAAGGATCATTGGTCTGGTACGCCACCTTGACATTGATGGATTTGAAATAATCATCAGCTCTGGGTTTTGCGATCCTGGAAAACAGGTTATACCAACGACAGCACAACAGAACCACACACCGATGATCCTTGAAACTGGAGATATACCGCAACTGAATAATGTCTGTTATGTTAGCATACATTTCAGTTGTCTCTTTATCATACGTATCCGTGCTCATGATGGCACTGTTTTATGTCTTCCTGCCTTCGTCTTGTGCAAGGGTGTTGTAGCGCACATCTCCAACAACGCAAGATTCATAATGTCTTACCTGAGTATCAGGACCCATTTCTAGTGAGTAAAGGGCATCATCAACTGCCTGCCCATCCTCCCGCATCTTCTTAACCTATGGTTAGAAAATAGACAAGCTGATCATCTTATGTACTCAATATATTAAAAAAACTGACAGTGCACTTCAAAAGCTTACATGGTTCTTGAACCATTTCGCAAATCCTGCCATAACCAGTTTGTCAATTTTTCTTGGATTTTGCGGCAGTAACTCCTCTTTGTAGATGCTGCACAACATAGTGATCGCGTCAAACATCTAAATATATAAGAATGTGCTGCAAGTTTAGTAGATTACGATGTATAAGCTGTAGTACTGCACTTACTTGATATAAGGTAGTATCTCAGGACAGTTATTCAACACATACCAAACCATTTTGTCCAAATCTTTAGGTTTGTCCTCTTGTCGACTCTTCCCTGTAACTCGAATAGAATAATCGAAAACATTGAGCCCGGGATTGTCTTCACCCATCTCTTCGCTAAGCTGATCAGCTGTTTCAATGTATTTTGAACAGAATGTCAACGCTTCTGTAGCAATGTAGGCATCTGGAATAGAACCCTCGGGTCTAGCTCTGTTCCTAACATAGCCCTTGAAAGTGCCTAGCCACCTTTCAATAGGGTACATCCAGCCATACTGTACTGGACCTCTAAGTAGTGCCTCATCAGGTAGATGAACAGCCAAATGCACCATCACATCAAAGAAGGCTGGAGGATATATCTTCTCAAGGTCGCATGGGATAGTCGGTATCTTGTCTCTAAGACGCTCCAAAGCATCTATCCTAATATTCCTACTGCAGAGTTCCCTAAAGAATTGTCCCAACTCTGCAACTGCTCTGTATAAGTCAGGGCGGCCCAATCCTCTAAGGATAACAGGTAAAACCCTTTGAAGTAGGATGTGGCAGTCATGAGTTTTCAACCCTTGTACCTTGTTTCCATCTGCACTGACTCTCCTTTCAGGGTTGGAAGCAAATCCATGTGGGAATCTCAAACGTGACAGGACCTCGCAGAATTCTTTTCTTTTTACCTTCTCCAAGACGTAAACAGCTGGTGCCATATCCCGTGGTTTACCTTCATCTTGCACCTGCAAATACTTTCTGATACCCAGGTGTGTCAAATCAATCCTAGATTTTAAGGTATCTTTCGTCTTGCCTTCAATATTAAGAAGTGTGCCGATAATGCTGTCACATATATTTTTCTCGATGTGCATCACATCAATATTATGTCGCAGATCCAAATCTTTCCAATACTCCAAGTCCCACAAAGTGGACCTGTGGGTAAACAATAATCTCTCTTCTACCCTGCCACGCTTCCTTTTCCCGCTACCATTACCAGGATGGTTTCCTGGTGTAATATGCCTGACCTTCTCTTATTCTACTTGCAACTCATCAGCGGTGAGCCTCTTTTGCACATCACGGTTTTCATGCTTTGCATTGAACACATGTCTTCAGTATTTTCTCGGATGCGGCTTGTCCTTGGCAAGGAAACGGCGGTGTCCAATGTAACAGATCTTGCTAAGTATTGCGTATGACAGCGGATTCCTGTCATAGCGAACACATGCATTGTAACCATGTGTCGTTCACCCTGACATAGTGCCCAAAGCCGGATAATCACGGATGCACGAAATTATAATAGCACGCAGAAAGAAATCAGCTGGTGGGCTGCTATATAGGTCTCGAGTGAGAACACCCTTCCATAGCTGTTGAAGTTCCTCCACAAGAGGCTCCATGAACAAATCAAAATCCTTTCCAGGACCTTTTGGACCTGGGATGAGCAAGGACATCATGTAGTTTGATTCTTTGGTGCAGACATTTGGAGACATGTTGTAAGGGATAACAAGCACTGGCCACATGCTATATGTGGCGCTCTGGTGGCCAAATGGGTTAAATCCATCTGAAGCTAAGCCAAGTCTAATGTTTCTCGGGTCAGCAGCAAACTCTTTGTGTTTATCATTGAAGCTTTTCCACTCACTACCATGAGATGGATGGCTCATTACATTCTGATCTCTGTACTCCTGGTTCCTAGAATGCCACAGTACATCCTCTCTTGTTTCAGCATCATGAAACAACCTCTGCAATCTTGGTGTAATTGGAAAATGTCTCAGAACATTATGAGGAATCCTCTTCACAGCATCGCCATCTTTCCATCTTGATGATTTGCATTTCGGGCACACACTTAAGTTGGCATAATCCTTCCGGAACAGAACACAATTATTCTTACAAACATGGATCATATCATATCCAATTCCAACTGCACGAAGGAAATTCTTCATTTTACTGTAGCTGTGTGGCAGCTCAGACGCATCTGGGAAAGATTCACGAAAAGCAGCCAACATCGCATTGAATGATTTTTTGGTCATCCGCTCAGATGTCTTCACCTGAAGAAAGGTGACCATAGCTGAGAATACTGACAGCTTATTTCCTGGGGCGACAACAACGTTGCATTGTTCCAACATGCGGGCCCATCATTTTTCTTCTACAGGTGAAAGTTCACGGAATGCACGAGCATTTCATAGCATTGTTTCAATGTTGGTCAAACTCACTGGCTCCGCCACCACCACCTCCTCCTCCTCTTCCACCTGAGCATCAGGCAGATCAAGATGGTGATCTGCTGCTTCCACGTAGTCAATAACATTGACGTTCACAGCTTCACCATGATGAACCCACCTAGTATATGTGACTGACATCCCATACAAGTGTAGATGATTTTGCACAGTTGACTGGGGTCTTGTAACTGAATTCATACAACTGCTACACGGGAAGAGCACATCTAATTTCGGACCACCGTACTCAGCTCTGATAAAGTTCATGAAGTTTTCAACCCCCTCAACATATGCAGTGGAGAATCTTCGAGTAGAAGTTATCCAAGTCCCGTCCATCTGTTAGACATACAAATTAGTTCTTCTACTAGATATTACAGGAAAAACATATATGCTTTTTTATGAAGTCCAGAAAAAAAATACCTAGGTCGATGTCTAAAGCTATGGCAACATATTTGGACGAGCAGATCTAAGTAACGAAATATATGTAAAGCTAATTCAGCAAATAGATTTGAGTGCCAAATTATGACAGACTGTTTCAGCAGTCAATGAGGCCGAGCACACAACCATCGAACTATCGAAGTCCATCGCAGCAACAAAGATCGAGTATAAAATGGTGTAGAGCCATTTCAGCTAACAGATTGGCTACTAGACCATAGCAATCTACGTCACAATAAATATATGACAGGATATTTTAGCAACTAATTGGCCTTGGCATGCCATCTCAGCTAAACAGATTGAGTGCAGAACAGGGCAAGGAAGCTTCTTAAGCAGAGCATATTGACAGTAAACTACTTCGGCAAACAGTGAGATTAACAGCGTCTATCAGCTAACATTCAGCGCTACACCGACATGAACGGGGCCTCAGTCTAGAATGCGCGTACCATGGGAGAAGCTGACCGCCGTGCGTCTCCACACGAACGTCGCCAGCGGTGGCGGCGCTGACCGCCGTGCGCCTCCACAAGAACGTAGCCAGAGGTGGCGGCGCGGCTAGAGGACGAAAGTCTATGAGAGCGTACTGTGGGAGCGAGAGGATCGCCGAACCGCGGCGCCGACATATCGACGCGGCGGGGAGGGCGGCTTTGGCGTACCAAATGGAGTGGAGGGGGACAGGGGGGAGGGGGGTTTGGGGAATATTATTGGCTAGTTGGCCGAAGGGCGGTTGAATCGGATTTGGGGGGAATTTTTGGGTGTGGGGGGGGAGGATTTTCGCGCGGTGGGCGGGGGGATTTTGGCGCATGGTCGGTTTCTCCAAGTGCAGTCCCACATGTCAGTGAAGAGGCAAGCCGAAGCGCGTTCCGTTTGCGTGAGCCGTGTGCAGGACCAAACGTGTGTGGAGTGCAATGCGACCGCGACAGGAGTGTTGTGAGTGTACCACATTTTTTCCTTTTAAACTAGGGGCCCACCACCATGAAAATCAGGGGATGAGAGAGAGAGGCAATTTACATTAACCCTTTTGTAGGTTCCCGTAGATGTAGAAAGATGTGTCCGATCCTGCAATATAGGCCGTCCGATCTATATCTAACGGATAGGTAGGAAACTATGACAATTTACCCGCACTCCTCTCCACATTTGCAGATAAGGCTTTCCCTTGTTCATCCTTTTCTCCCACAAGATCTTGATCTTCCGTGCAACGCACGAGCATCTTGCTAGTACTCCTACAATATGTATATTATTGTGAAAGTTCATATACACTAGCCGAGATTAATGCAAACACGACAGATTTTCATTACATTTCGAACTTTTATAGGACAAAAAAATAAAAGAAACCCAACCCTAAACCTATTCTATGGCGGCGACCGACGTCCTCCATCTATGATCTCCATGTACGGGGGCGGGGTTCAAGACCCATGAAGTGAAGGTGCGGTCTCCGGCGAGGAAAAGTAGAACACGGGAGACGGACCGGCCAGTTGGCACACCATGACCTGCCGCCTCCCATGCCCTACTCATCCTCGGAGGAGTCCCCGAACTCGGCGGTGCCGGACGTTGGACGGAGGACGATGCACTATGGTGTGGAGGTTAGCTGGGCGTTGCCGCTTTAAGTAGCGCATTCCGGTGAGGCCAAGCGTCCGGGTGCATCATTAAGTCGCCGGAGTTGGTTCCGCGGGCACCGAGCCTCTTAATGACGACATACGAACGGATGCATGAATGCAGGCGGCTGGCGCCGGCTGGGAACGCACCACGCGACGGCGCGAGGGATGAGGGTTTTGGTGTGCCGGGGTAGTCAGCTGTGGTTGGGGCAACGTTGGAGATGCCCTTTGCTCACATGCGATCCCCACATGTCATTGAAAAAGCAAGATGACCCGGCATGGTCTCAGGTCCAGAGGATGCAGTTGGCTGCGCTACACCACTCTGCGGACGCGTCACAGCGCCCCGTGCATCCTCGACGAGCCGGGTGTTGGGGTGTGTTTGGATTGTGGCCAAAGTGCACCTTGCCAAAATTTTGGTCATGACCAGAAGATTGGTCTTTGTTTGGATGGTTGCCATTTTTTTGGCATGCCAATGAACTCTAGCCAACTCTAGTTCATTTTTCTTGCCAATGTCGGCCAAATCATGGGCAACCAATACCTCAACCAAAATTTTGGTCATGACCCAAAGATTGGTCTTTGTTTGGATGGTTGCCATTTCTTGGGCATGCCAATGAACTCTAGCCAGCTCAAGTTCATTTTTCTTGCCAATGTCGGCCAAATCATGGGCAACCAATACCTCAACCAAAATTTTGGCTACCCAATGCTTTGATGGGGCAACCTTGGGCACAAACCAAACATACCATTGGTCGTGCCACAGCACTAACGCCACCCTCGGCAAACTGAAACCGACCGTGTCTAGCGATGATATGAGCGTGCCGCTCACCGCGGTCGCCGTGTACAGAGGCGGTGCTGGAGCTGCGCCCCGTTGTTGGCCCCAACAACCCACATGAATGGTTGTCGGTGGCGAGGAGGTCGTGGGCTAGCTCCTCCATTGGACTAGTCTGCGCTATGTCATCCCGATGGGTGTGCCCCACATGTCTGTTTCCCTGTTTTCCCGACCATATTCGAGCGTCAGTGCTCCGCGTTGCGCATTAGGCCTTTCACTATGTAGGCCAAGCGAGACAACTTATTGTTTATTTGAGCCGTTCAAGTATAATCATGTGGCGTTTGCTTATTTCTCATTCCTCTCCAACCCTCTTCTCCATCGATCATGTCGCCCTCCAGTCGAGGCCATCCTCCCGCATGCCTCATTTGAACATTCCGCCGAGTATCATTCGCATGTACCCACCCTAGTCCTCTTTCAATAGATCTCCGGACCCCGAGATGAAATCGAGAGGGAACGAGTGGGGGCACGTGATACCTAAGGCGGATTCAAAATTTTGAACCGGTGATCATAGCATCCGCAAATCATATATAAAGGGTATTCAATATTCGTTTCGATTTTGAACGTACAATATACTCCCTCCTATCCTTTCTAGTTTACATATAAGTTTTATGTGTAGTCAAAGTATATCTACTTTGATAAAAAAAGGTATCAACATTCAACAACGCCCAATCAATATTGTTAGATTCGTACGTACTCCTAGATTTGTACTCGAGATGGTTTCCAATTTGACTATTGACAAGATTAATAGTACATGAGATGTATAATGTGAAAGTTATATCATTGGAAACTCCTTTCACACACGAATTTGACCGTATGCTATGTGTAACTTGCATGTCATATATTATTACTCTAACATTTGGTCAAAGTTAGCCTCGAAAAACGCATTAGACCATGTATGCTTTGTGTAAGTTGCATGTCATATATTATTACTCTAACATTTGTGTAAGTTGCATGTCATATATTATTACTCTAACATTTGGTCAAAGTAGTATAGTGGAAGTGGATCCTCTGACGTAGGTATCCCTGCCTTACCCTCCCTTTCGGTCACTTACTGGCGGACCCCATGCTTGCTAGGCCCCGCATGTCAGTTACTCAATGGGTTCGGCCACGTCAGGGGATACTCATCCGTAGTATACTCCCTCTGTTTTTATTTACTGCGCATAAAACGGAGGGAGTGGTGGTATAATAAATGACACGGGTGGGGGAGGGGGACGGACGTCGGTTTGCTCTCAACTGCGGTCCCACAAGCGAGCAAAAACGCAAGACGAAGCGCGTTCCAATCAGTGAGCGACGTGGAGGGTCCAGCGTGCCAGGCTGCAACGCGAACACGGCAAGAGTGATGTACAGTCAAAACCGATTGACCGGTCGTCACCGGAACCACTATTCACACCAGAACCTTCGCTGCTCGGCCTACGCCAGCCACTGCCCTAAAACCACACCAAATCTCCAGCCCATTCCCCCACCTTTCGATCCCCTAGCCCGCATCAAGCGTCCCCTAGTTCGCCGAAAAGCCATGGTGCGCTGCAAGATCACTTACTACAAGATGCTGACGCCGGAGTGCCGTGCAAAAATCACGGCGGCGGTCGGCGCCACAGACCTCCGTTCCCAAGCTCGCTTTGCGGCGGGCCAGTCCTCGAGTTCTTTGGAGCCAAGCTACAAGGAGGAGGAAGCCGATCCAATGTTCATGGCGGAGGTCGCGGCGCAGAAGGCCCCCAATGGGTATGAGACAATGGACGTCGACTTCGTGCCGGCGTCCGAGTCCCCCATGGTGCAGGCGGACCAGCGGTTCAACATGGCGATACTAAAGGAGGACCGGGAGGCAGAGGCTCAACTCAACGCGGAGCGCGTGCATGCCACTGCCATCGAGGCTCTCCTGCAGGCGGAACCGGATGTCGTGGATGTGAACCGGGTGGCGGAGGCTCAACTTGAGGCGGAGCACGCGGATGCCGCTGCCATCGAGGCCCTCCTGCAGGCGGAACCGGACGTCCTGGACTTGAACCGGGCAGCAGAGGCTCGACTCGACGCAGAGCGCGCGGATGCCGCTCTCATCGACGCCCTCCTGCAGGTGGAACCGGACGTCCTGGACTTGAACCGGGTGGCAGAGGCTCGACTCGACACGGAGCGCGCGGATGCCACTGCCATCGAGGCCCTCCTGTAGGCGGAACCGGATGTCCTCGACTTGAACCGGGCTGTGCTCTCGTCCGTGCAGAGCGCCCACATGCTCCGCTTGAACGAGTAGCTGGAGGACGAGGACAACCACGGTGCAGAGACACACGTCGTCAGTGACGGCTAGCTCGCGCCCGCAGCCAAAGACGACGAGGTCGTCTCTTTCCGCGAGCAGTGATAGTTTTTCTTTATGTTGTTGTGTTTATGGATCTTTTGCTGTGTAAAAACATATATTTGTTATGCAAGTCGCCTGACTTGGGTCAGTCTACCATTTCAGGCGGTTGGATGAATATCCTACGTCTCCTAACCCTTCTTTCCTTTTTCCTCACCTCTTCTTCTTCCCCAACAGACCACCGCACGGGCCGTACAGATACTCCCCAACATGCGGTTGGATAAACATACTCTATGAAACGAAAATTATGTGTGAGCGATAGGATGGCTGAGTTTGGTGTGTTCACATGCGACAGCACGTGTCAGTGAGGGTGCGTTCCCTTGGTTGGGTTTGCGGCGTGCAGGAGCGACTGTGTGAGGGTGCGGTGCGACCGCGGCGTGCAGGAGCGACCATGTGAGGGTGCGGTGCGACCGCGATAGCCGTGCGCAAGTGGACCTCCTTCTCATTTTGAAAACTTTAGGCAAGCTTGGCAAAAATGTGTGGCGAAGTTTGGCAATGCAAGGCCTAGACCCAAACAGGATAAGTACGTACGTACTAGGAGTACTAGTGTTAAAAAAGAAAGGCTGGGTTTTCCTTCGCGGGATTTAATCGATACAAATCCTCGTTTCACGTGTCAATTAATGCGCATTTTTTTCTCCAAAGACCAAAGAGCTAACCATCTCACTCCTCATCGCTTGATTAATGCAGCGCCATGCAAACCAACCTTCTCACTTCTGCATGCATGCAGGGATATTAATGTCCTTGGTTGCTAACCCCATCAATTTTGCCTTGATTAGTGTTAGTGGCCCTTTGCAAATTGTAATTTCAATATACTGGCCTTGTGTACAAAAAATGGAGGTAGTAACTATATTTGACTTCCTTCCCCATTGCGGTGACGTCGACGATATTTTTTTGGTGGTTTGGCGAAGTGCGTTCGACGGAGAACACCATTGAGGGAGACCACGGTAAGCCGTTCGCAAGTGCCGCCTGCAAGCTGAGACAACCGCCTTATTTGCATCCAGGAAGTCCTTTACTAGTACTACTAGGAGTAACTAATGCGGTGAAATGGCTTCTCGAAGAAGACGATGGAGAAGCGGAGTCACCGAAGAGTGAAATGATGGTTGCTTCGTCCGTGCTTTTGTGATTTGACGCCTCACTGCTTTGTGATTTGTGATAGAAGGGACAGGGGAGTAGACTTTGTGCTCTATACTGTACTACATGCGTCCAAGCATGGGAGAAAGAGGAGAGACATTGCATTTTTCTATTCCTTCAATCAATCAATCATTCAGGGAGCTTCGGTTCCATCTTCTTGGCTTTGGCAACACCGTCCACAATGGTTCCCACGATGCCAAAAGCTATTTTCACATTTGGCTACACATTGTGGATGCCCTTAACCGTACCACTTGGTTTTGCTCCTGTGTGCTGTCTATACAAATCTTAATTATATTGATCTAAAAAATTATAGAATCGAGATTAGTAAAAAGGAGGTGATTTTGCTGCGCGGATGGCGGGGGAGGTTTCTTATTTGAGCAATGCTACATCCACGTAATGGTTTACATAAAGTTACGAACTCATGTGATGTGGGACTATTTGATTGGATTAAAGGAGAGGATTAGGCCCACCCCACCTAAAAATCAGGGGGCATATATAGATTAGATGGAAAGTATACGTAGCAGCTACGTAGCCCTTTGTAATTCTAGGATTAGGCTTCTTATTTTCGGAGGACGTTGTCCTGGCGGTTTGCTAACATGCGGTCCCACGTGTCAGTGCTTTACCAAGTCGATCCGCGTCCCACATGAGGCAGAACAACGGCAGAAGCAACACGTGGTTAAGTTGAAGAAGATGAGGGAGAAGCGGATTCAGCAACAAGTGAAATGATGGTTGCTTCGTCCCTCCAACTTAAGTGAGGGAAAGGTGCAACTTTGTGATTTGACGCCTCATTGCTCATTACTACGCCGGCGCCATGACTGGGGTGCTTCACCCCGGCTGCTCTGCACTATATTCCGGTATGGCACGTGGACCCGGTAGCTTGATGTCCCACATGTCGGCGGAAGGGACTAGAAGAGTTATGAAAGCGAGCGCTCCACTCTTACGACGGAGGAATAGACGACACGACGGCCCAGTGAACTGTCACTTGCACTGTATAGTACTATAGTTTTGCTGTTTCGCATGATCCATCGATACAAACCCGATTAAATAGGAAAGGGCGGGATTTTTCCCGCGTGGTAGATGATACTGGCCATACATTTCAAAGGCAATTTTAATGTATGCAAACTGAATAATTATAAGTAATAATATGATATCTAGTAAAACTAAAAACACATATGATTTATTGTGTTAGAGTGTAGTAGTAGTGCTGTATTGCGTAGTTGTTAGATGTAAGATGCGAGAACGTGTAGAGATGTAGTTTTGGAGGGCCTACAGAGAGAAAAGCGTAATACGGTCACCGAACTTCAGAATAAGCTGATTACGGTCACTATATACGTTTTGCGGTGATTATACGGTCACTTGCTCACAACTCAGCATCGGATTGCACTCTGTTGATTGGCCAAATAGTCTGCGGGGCGCCATGTTGACTAGTTAAATTGACCACATTCGTTGTGGGTCCCACCTATCAGTTCACATAGGCAAAAGGTCAGATAAAAACAAATTTACGCAGGCGCGACAAGGCTCCAACCCGTGCGCGGGAATCACCTGGTTGTGTATGTGTCTGTCAGGGCCTGATGTGTGCGCATGCACGTGTAGGTTGAGCACTTGAGCGTAGAGTGTGTGTTGGTCGTGTGGTGTACTAGTGTGTGCATGCATGCGTGCGTGTGTGCGTGTGAGTGTTGCGTGCGTGCGTGTGAGTGTTGCGTGCGTGCATGGCTGCGTGTGTATGTGTGAGTGTTGCGTGCGTGCGTGGGTGCATGTGTTTGTGTGAGTGTTGCGTCGATGCAGTTTGTGTGCATACGTGAAAGGGGCGTACAGGGGGGGTATGCGATGGAGAGAGAGATGCTCTTCGTTTCTCTTTATTATGACTAACTTTGTATATAGTATAAAAATATACAAATTCACAGTGCGGAATAAATATCATTGTGGGCACCATGCAATGTAAATTAGCGTTCGTACTCCTCCGTATAACTTTGTAATGTTGTATATATGTAGAAACTCTAAAATAATTTTTGGCCACACTTTATTCAAAAGGAATGTTGTATGCGAAATAAACATGAAGAGAGGGCTTTTTAGATCAATGGGGTACCTAATGTAACATGTGTGAATGTGTAGTTGATGCATTTGGCGGGGCCTAGAGAGGTATGTGTGTGTATTACGTATTCGAGAGAGGCATGGATAGAGGGGCCGACGGGGGGGGGGGGCGTGGGAGAGATAGCACGAGAAATGAGAGTGGTCTAGAGAGAGAGAGAGAGACGAATATGACGTCACGACAAGAGATTCCATTCCCTCGAGTGTGTATATGCAAGGGGGGAGGGAATAGAGGCACCAGGAGAAATTTTCTGTGTGTGTGGTGTTTGTGTTGGTATGTGTGGGTGTGAGAAGATAATGAGACGTGGGGGTAGAGGGTGTGTCACCGCGTGAGGTCCGGTGGGTCGAGGTGAGGCCCTTCGTTCTGTTTCGTCCTGTGCCACATTGGTCGGCCCGTGACGCATTTAGGAAGACCCATGGATGACTAGTCGTACAAGACAAAGATAGCAGAATTGTGAAGGACTCTGTGTCCACTGACAAAGCCGGCTAGGATTTGTAACCCTAGGTTCTCGAACTAAGGTAACCCCTTTATCTCTGATATTACTATTCATCTAACCTAACTTTAAGGGGCATCCTACAGAATGCTCTGCTAGAATCATACTCGTCGATTAGGAAGAGAGGTGTGACACAATGCGTGAGAGACAGGCGTAAAGATAATGTGCGTACATGAGACACGTAGGCAGGTCCATGTATATAGAAAGGGTCGATGAGGATTGTGCGTATGTATGTTTGCGAGAGGAAGAGTGCTTGTGATAAAGGTTAGTGAAAACAGTTGTAAATGGTTACGAGAGGGAGGGAGGGTTATATCTAGAGCATGTGTGCGAGAAAGACACCTCGGGAGAGAGTGTGTGAGCATGTGTGAGAGACCACTGATGGAGAGTGAAACAACACGTAAAAGACTGCTCTACACATTGATTAAAGATATAAATTGTATCCAAATATTAGGATGGGATCATGATATTTGCAATTCGCGTAAGGAGCGGTCATTGATCCATCAGACATATAGATTCTATCAAATTTGAGCATGTCTATGTTATTATTAGACACAATTGATCCACATAGTTAGTATTTTGAACTCCAGACAATGCATCGCTTTAGCAACCGAATATAAATGTGAGTATAGTTCATGTTGTGTGTGTAAAGCACATTATACATACGAAAGTTACACAATGGACATTGTAAATAGCTACTACCTATGAACTAGCATACATTTGAATTCAACTTAAGGTGGTTTAAAAAATCGAATTCAACATGAAGTCCATTCAATTATTTGAATTTGATATCATGGCATTTGTAAACCATACCTAAATTATGGGGGCACCAATCTTTGCTCTGATTTTGTACATAATAGCATATGTAGTCGTGTACAAAATAGATTCAAATTTAGCTCCTCCATTCCAAAATAATTGTAGTTATAGGATTTTCAAGTGTCAACATTTCAAAAAGAAGCGGATAATTTAATGAGGTTTTCAAACATACAAGGTCAAATATAACGTTGTATATTTAGGTCAATCCTCATAGTTCAAGAGTACTCTAAACATGAATGCTTGTGTTTCAAAATTTCGAACGAAGCGCCAAAAGAGCCTCTACTCGCCCGAAACCGTGTGAGACCAATGTTTGGTAGTACAAGGAAATTACTTTTCTAGTAACTCCGACCCGTGAAACCTACCGGCCCGACGTCCAAAGGTCTAAACCGGGGTTGGTTTGTAGCTTCATGTAGACGACACGCAACCGCATCCGAAAAACATTCATACACAATGGCTGCCTAAACACACATGCGCGCGGCCGAAATCGCTCCCGCCCACTATTTGGGACACCTGGGATTACCATCCTACCCCCGACCCACAGTAGGTCCAAAATTTAAGAGGGGGGCAAAGTTTGTACTTTCCCCAAATTTCAAACAATCGTGTCCCATCTTCTGTTCAAAAAAGCCAAAAACAAGGGCGTCCCAGACCGAAACATGGTCCCCCCCACCCGTCCGATTCCCCATTCGTACTCTGTGGGCGCTAAAACTACCTCTCCACCAGCCGCGAAACCCCGGCGTCCTCCGTCCGCCACCCCATCCCACACATCAACCGCCGCCCTCCTCCATCACGCCGGAGCCGATACCCCGACATCGTCGTCCACCGCAACCTCAACCGCAACGCCCTCCACGACTAGTAGTTGAAGCCGAGGCCGAGCCGTCCGTACCCGAGCCAGTTCAACCACGCCGTCCTGCGCCTCACCGCTGTTGCTCCAACTTCACCACCCTCCACCGCACCAGAGTTGTTCCTGCTACGCCGTCCTTCGCCACCTCGGATCTACTTCCCCTCCGCCGACATATGGCCACGGCAACACAGCCAACAATTTGGCCATGGGTTCGTCCAAGCCTGCACCCTCCGGAACATCGGTTTCCCGGGTAAAAAGAAGAAAATCGGTGCGACTTGTGGAGGTGACCACACCGGCAACAGAAAAAGGTACACCTCTTCCCTTATTCGTGCAAATATTACGTCTCTGCTTGCACGGTATTCATCCCACAAAAGACACTAGTTGACCGCTTCTTCTTGATACTAGATGTTCCTAGTAACTCGCGATGCACAAGGTTTCTCCTCATATACTATTTCACCTTAGCTAGAGGTCCGTCGCCCCCCTGAATTTCAATTTCTGGCCACTTGATTCCCAATTAACGAAAGCATTCCCCGGCGTAACAGGCGCTAGTACGCCTATTACGTCGGGGAAGCAGCGCCTTGGTGTTTATCTTAGGGGCATGTGTGGCCTGTAGCTATTGGCACCCGATCTGGAGGTCGGCCGGGATTAAAGGGATGGCCTGGGGGCGCTGCCAAGCACGGCGATGGTGTGAGGTCGATGGGAGGGCGGGGCGGCGGAGGCAGGGGTCTGGGCCGGTGGTCGCTGGCGGTTCGAGAAAGATCGTCAACAGTGACTGGCGGGAGGTAGACGAAGGCCATCTATCCGTTCCTTATAGATCAGACGGTTCATTAAAAAAATCGACTGACCTATTTATTTTCAGTCGACTGTTATCTTAGATATGACCACTTGTGGTGGTGTACTGGAGGAGTACCTGCATTTCCTGTGCTCATATATTACAAAATCATACAGAGTAGAATCTAATTATGTTTGCCATGCAATGTTGTAGAGCTATCATATGTCTCCTGTCATTTATTTTTCAGCCACCTGCTATCTGCTACTTTTACAGTGCACTAGTTCTGCACACACTTCACCCTTACTCTCACTGTTGTGTTTTTATGCAAGGGTATTTCAGACTCTGCTGCCATGAGAGAAGCCAAAAAGAAAAGAGAGAAGTCGCTCCAGTTTGGTGTGCGGCTAGGCAAGACACGTTTCAACGCTTTAAAGGGTGTAGTCTCAGCAGATGGAGACGGGGAACGTAGCTCTAGAGTTGATGACCTCGCTCACAATGAACCACCATCCCAGGTGCTTGCTTTAACTTCGCGGTGTCATATGTGGTTGCATGTTCCATATGGTGTCTAGCTTGTATTCGAAAGGCCGAAGTCGGTAAGATAAGGGAAGATATTTTTTCACATGAACCACCATCCCGTGAGCACCAGAAGACAAAAAGCTAGTCAGGGCACTGGCCGAGCCAGTGACAAGCCCAGAAAAGATAGGCATCACCTGGAAGCCAACTAAAAAGCTGCAATGGTGGTGAAGCAGCCCGCCTCCCACTAGGCTCTCAGGTCCTAGATGATCATGCTCACCACTCCAGCCGGATGTCTAGCTTGTATTGCTTCCAATTTGGTTAAATTGCATTTGCTTAGCTTACACATTATACCTTTGAATATGACATGCCTTTCTGTTTTTGGTACATACTAGTACATCTGTGTATTAACCATGTTCTTACATCAAACTAATGTTCTTGTGTATCCCTCATCAATCACTTATGACGAGGCAGGCAGGCAAGGGGACTACTCCTCATTTAAAGAATGCAGCGTCAGCCTCCCGACATGATTCTCAAGAAACAGAAATGCTAGATGAAGATAGTGAACGTAGCTCTGTAGTTGATTACAGCATTTCCCCTACACTAGCATCGCAGGTGCTTGCTCTAACTTGGCAGCGTGATATGTGGTTGCATGTTGCATATGGTGTCTAGATTGTAATTCTTCCAATCTGGTTAAACTGCATGTGCTAGTCTTCTTAGCTTATACATTATACCTGTTAATGTGACATGCCTTCCTGTATTTAGTACATAGTACATCTGTCTATTAAGCATGCCCTTACATAAAACTATTGTTTTTTTGTATCCAGCATCAATCAACATGACGAGACACCTTTAGTATATGCAGTGCGATATTAGTTGCATCTTTCATATGATTTATAGCATGTGCTGCTTCTAATTTTTTGAAATTCCATTTATGATGGGGCGCTTTTAACTTGGCAGAGTCATATTGGTTGCATCTTTCATGTGGTGTCTAGCTTGCATTGCTTCTTATTTGCTGGAATGGTTTCTGCTTAGTTTATAGAAATAGTTGTGAACATGCCATGCCGTCCTGTTTTTCGTACGTATTCCATCCTGGTATCATGTGTTTGCCTTACATCAAAGTAGTGATTGTGAGTATCATGCATGAATGTGTTCTGAAGAGAGAATTTTATTGCTTTTTCTTGTCGGTTTTACTTGACAATTCAAAATCAATAAACCTGAAGGAAGTTAGCAAGGCAGCGGATAAAGGTGCTCCTTCCGGATGGAGGGCCTCTACAGTTTCTACTCCTCCACACCCCCAAGATGATTTACAAGACAACACATGCATAGACACTCAACAAAGCTGTGTTTATGATGAACACGTCTCCCCTAGTGCAGCATCACCGGTGCTCCCTCTAACTTGGCACTATTATATGTGGTTGCATGTTATGTGTGATGTCTAGCTTGTATTGCTTCTAATTTTGTTGAATTCCATCTGCTTACTTTACACATTATACTTGAATAAGGCACGTGTTCCTGTTTCTAGAACATACAATATCTGTCTATCACACCATGTCCTTACATCAAATTACTACTGTTGTGTAACCTACAACAATCACTTATCATAAGACACATTTGACTTCAGAGTGTGATATAGGTTACATCTCACATTCTTTTCTAGCTTGTATTACTAATTTGTTGAAATGGCACTTATGACGAGACAGTTTTAACTTGGTAGAGTGATATTCGTTGCATCTTTCATATGGTGTCTAGCTTTCATTGCTTCTAATTTGTTGAAATGCCTTCTCCTTAGTTTACACATCATAAGCTGTGAATATGCAATGCTGTGAATATGCAATGGCACTAATGATGAGAGACCTCTAACATGGTAGTGTGATGTTGTTTGCATCTTGCATATGATTTATTTCTTGTACTACTTCACATTTGTTTAAACGCCATTTATGATGAGACACTGTTAACTTGGCAAAGCGATATTTGTAGCATCTTTCATATGGTGTCTACCTTCCATTGCATTGCTTCTAATTTGGTGAAATGTCTTCTTCTTAGTTTACACATCATAGTTCTGGTTTCTCTTCCGTCCTGTTTTTCATACATATTACATCCTCCTATCATGTGGTTGTCTAACATCAAAGTTCAGTTCGTCTGCATCACGCATCAATTTGTTCTGAAGAACTAAATTGTTATTCGTTTTTCTTGTCGGCTTGACTTAACATGGCACAGAGAAAGAGGAAGAAACACAGAATGGCAGGGAATGAGAAGCGGATGAATCCTGCAGATTCTGCTGGTACTGATGGTGCAATAGAAGGTCAAAGTCCAGCAGAAAATTCTACAAACACAGCATCCCATGCTACACGAGTTGCAAAAAAAAGACAAACAGAAACAAATAGCTGCCACCAAACAAGCAGAGACAGCCCTAGTTCTTGCAACACCTACCACAGTACTACCAGCTGCACGACGTACTCGTGCGTCAACTGAGCTAGCAACACGTTCCCAAGCTCCCTTGTCACCTGACACTACTTCCCAAGCACTCTTGACACAAGACGAGTTGGCAATATCAGATGAACCTTGTGAGCTTCAACAGCAAGAAGGTAGTTGCTGGAGTCAAGTTACAGTTGCATGCTTCTTTATATGTAGTCTCACAGTTTGATGTACACTAACACTTCCTATGTTTGTTGTTGGACTAGCACCTAGGCGCAAGAGGAAACAAACATAAGGGATAATGCTCGATAGGTTAACTAAAACTAGAGGAGGAAGAATGGAGATCCGTTTTGAGGCAGGTTTAAAAAGGCCACGTGATGCTACAGAGTCATCCAAGTTAGTATCAGAGGCAGCGGTTGCTGTTAGGTGTCATGTACGTATCCTCCCAACATGGATTCAGTATAGGAATGACAAAGACGAAACCCAGCTCAACATCTTCCTCGACCATTTATCTGTAAGTATGGTTATGTATGGAAACTAGTAATATCGTCTTGCTCTATCCAATACTTTCTAGGTTGCTGATAATGAGACTCCCATAATTTTCAACAGATGAGGTTCAAGTTGGATAGCCAAGATGATGCAACCAGACAAGCTTGCACCCATGTTTTCAAGTCTGCTCTGCGACAGTATCGGTATAACTTGAGGAAAACTCACTTTGAAGGCAAGGCTAACAGTGAACTTGCCCAAACATCTCCAGTGGAAAATATATCTGATGAAGACTGGAGAGGCCTCGTTAAACACTGGTTCGATCCGAAGTATCAGGTACATTATATATATGTCATCAGATCACATGTTGAAGTCCTATTTACGCATGTGCCACACAAATCTATCTTCTTGTAGATGAACTGTTCAAAGAACAAGGCCAACTGTACGAAAGTGAAATTCCAACAGACGGCAGGATCTCGTAGCTATATTGCACACTGCGAGGCTCTTGTAATTAGCTGTTATTTCACTCTTTTCGCTGTACCATATTATAAGATCTATATTGACTTATTCCAAATGCAGAGGAAAGCCCGCAAGGACCAAAAAGTACCTGAACCAAATGATGTGTAAATCTTCAAGGACTGTCACACCAGCAAGGAGAAGGGCATGACTACACCAGTCAAAGCCGCTGTTGTAAGTCCTTAATCCTCATGCCTTTTAACTACTACTTACTCTGACTTGTGCCTTGAACTGCATGGTATGCAGCCAATGTCTATAACTCTTTTCAATTTTATACACAATTGTCTTAGCGTATCATTGCACCTTACAAGGTTTAAAAGAGAGGAGTGATATTCCTTTGATCTTGACCCGTAATCTAGTTCCGTATTGGACTTGCCCACACAACGTTACAATTGCATGTTTGTCTGTTCTTAG
Source organism: Triticum urartu (assembly GCF_056163025.1). NCBI lineage: Eukaryota > Viridiplantae > Streptophyta > Magnoliopsida > Poales > Poaceae > Triticum > Triticum urartu. The sequence continues at coordinate 116,148,517 of NC_141875.1, read as the reverse complement.
TTGTTTTGTGATATGAATGACATCATACTATGCTTACTGTATTATAAACTACGTCTCTTTATCCTTAGCCCTCAATACAATGTGAAGAAATAGACAATACATTAGCGATGGTACATGGTCATATGTTTGGAACCTGGTTTTATTATGTACTTTGCAATAAAATATAACTAATATTTTACATGGGTTCACCAGAATAAGTTCTGTATATAGACCAAAGCTATTTTGTTTGGTTTTGCTGCCTCCTTAATATCTTCTGTTCTGGTACTACTAATGTAAAACCTCAACCTTTTAGCAAGCTATGGAAAAAATGGTGGAACCTCCACCTTCTGAAGGTGGCAAGGAAACTATAACCGCAATGTCAGCTCTTGCTGCAGTGGGTCAGTACCTGTCCACAAACAGTGCCAAAAGCATGTTCCTGCGTAATACTGGGTTGGTTGTTAAGGCAATATCGTCCAAACTGCCTCATGATCAAGATATGCAAGCTCAAAGCAATGTTGTATCTGCGCTCCAGACACAAGTCCATTCCCTAACAGAGACCCTTTGTGAAACAAGGATAAACATTGCTCAATGTCGTTAAGATATGCATGGTTTTGAAACCAGACTATCAGACATTTGCTATGTTGTTCAGGAGCCTAGGGGAAATGAAGGCGAGGGTTATGGTGCTCCATCGGACAATACAGCATGAAAAACGTAACAGTCAGGTCAAATGAACTGAGCTTCTGAACTTCTGGTGGTGCATTTATCTGCTAGACTGTTAAGTTTTATGCCAACCTTCCTTTTGTTATATAGTTGTAATTTGTTTTGGTGCGATACAAAATTTATTCTTAACATGCAGCCACCGCCTGAAGAAAACAACAAGCCATTTTTGTATAGTGTAGGGTGTTCCCTATATTTGCACTGGTGGCGATCTTTGATGCCGAGTGGATGTAATCTGTGCAATCGCCTTAATAGCCTAGCGTTAGTTTCGGCCTTATTTATTTCCTAGTCTTCTTTTTCCCTGGTTTGCTAGTGGCCGCAACTACCATGGGCCATATACAGGCTGTAGGATCCATGGGTCTCCTATGGGCCGTCGATAAATGGGCCTGTAATCGGTGGGCTTCGGGCCGTCGGATAAATGGGTCTACATGGTCCATAATCGGGCGTAATTGGTATCGGCCCAGTACGGTAACAGGCCATTAACAGGCCATAGGATAGCAAAGGCTTAATTCTATCACAGGCATAATGGGTCGTTAATGGGCCATAATATAGGACGGGCCAGAAATGGCGCAACGGGTTAACAGGCCAGAAACGGGCCGACTCTTGCCATGGGCCGAATTTGGCCCATTAGGGTAACAGGCCAGTAACGGGCCGACTCTTGCCGTGGGCCGAATTTGGCCCATTAGTGGAACAGACCAGTAACGGGCCGACTCTTGCCATGGGCCGAATTTGGCCCATTAGTGGAACATGCCAGTAACGGGCCGGAAGTAATCGAGGGCCGAAAAGGAGGCCAAGAACGTATGGGCCGTCAATAGGCCGAAATCTAACATGGGCTGGAAACGGCCCATGTAAATCACGGGCCGTTAACGGGTATAAAGAAAATTACAGTTCATTATGGGCTAGAGTCACCGTGGGCCTGTAATGGGCCGAAAGATACGAAGGCCTCATATGGGCCGAAAGACGTCGTGGGCCATACATGGGCCGAAAGTGAAATGGGCTGGTATTATATTCGACGGCCCACATGACGTTGTTGGGCCGATTTCCTTTAGGGCCTAACAGGCCATGAGTTAATGGGCCGTAAAATGGGCTATTTGCGAAAAGACCGTTAACATGCTTTTCATGGGCCAGCCCGTTAACTTTTAACCAAGTCAAACGGGCCGGCTTTGTAAGCTAAATGGGCCACTGTTGGGCCGTGCCACGCGTCAACATATCATAGGCGCCTATCTGACCCACTGACGAGCTGACATGTGTTTCCTCTAGCCAATGATGATTTTACACATGGAAAATCCTCATTGGTCGGGGCTGTTAACGGGTTATCGGATCCAAAACCCGACCCGATAGCTTAACGGCGTTCCGTTACGGTGGATGCCACGTGTCGGTCACCCTTGACGAAAGCACTTCTGGGACGCGCGATTTATCGTCATGGAAGTGGACACTTCCGTGATGATAATTTTGGTAATGTCATGGAACACTTCTACGACAGCACAAGTATGACTATCTTGATTCTGTCATAAATTTGTCATGGATGTACATGCGACAAAAAAGCGACCTACTGTGACAAACACGTATCATCACGGAAGTGTATTTTTTTGTAGTGTGAGGGAAATTTGCTACTGTCCTACAAACCTCTGCACTTGGAGGCCCAACAATGTCTACAAGAAGAAGGTTGTGTAGTAGATATCACCTGTCGGCCAACCAACCACCACCGCGGTCATATGTTGGGGAACGTAGCATGCAATTTCAAAAAAATTCTTACAATCATGCAAGATCTATCTAGGAGAAGCATAGCAACGACAGGGGGAGAGTGTGTCCACGTACTCTCGTAGACCGAAAGCGAAAGCGTTAGTATAATGCGGTTGATGTAGTCGAACGTCTTTGTGATCCAACCGATCTAGTATCGAACATACAACACCTCCGAGTTCAGCACACGTTCAACTCGATGACGTCCCTCGAACTCTTGATCCAGCAGAGGGTCGAGGGAGAGTTTCGTTGGCACGACGGCATGGTGACGGTGATGGTGATGTGATCCGCACAGGCCTTCGCGTAATCACTATGACGTTATGACCGGAGGAGTAAACTGTGGAGGGGGCACCGCACACGGCTAAGAGAATAACTGTTGTGCTTTGGGGTGACCCCTGCCCCCGTATATAAAGGAGGGCAGGAGGAGGCCGGCCACCAGGGCCGCGCCAAGGAGAGGGGAGTCCTACTAGGACTCCAGTCCTAGTAGGATTCAGCCCCCCTTTTTTCCTTCTCATGGAGGGGGAAAGAGGGAAGGGGAGGGAAGAGGAAAAGGAAAGGGGGCGCGCCCCCTCCCCTAGTCCAATTCGGACTCCCTATGGGAGGGGGGCGCGGCCACACTTGTGGGTTGCCTCCCCTCTCCCCTATGGCCCATGTAGGCCCATTACTTTCCCCGGGGGATTCCGGTAACCCCTCAGTACTCCGATAAATATCTGAAATGTCCCGAAACCATTCCGGTGTCCAAATACTATCGTCCAATATATCAATCTTTACCTCTCGACTATTTCGATACTCCTCGTCATGTCGTGATCTCATCCGGTACTCCGAACAATCTTCGGTCACAAAAACACATAACTCATAATACAAATCGTCATCGAACGTTAAGCGTGCGGACCCTACGGGTTCGAGAACTATGTAGACATGAATGAGACACATCTCCGGTCGATAACCAATAGCGGAACCTGGATGCTCATATTGGTTCCTACATATTCTATGAAGATATTTATAGGTCAGACCGCAATAACAACATACGTCATTCCATTTGTCATCTGTATGTTACTCCCTCTGTTTCTTTTTACTCCGCATATAAGATTTGGTCAAAGTCAAAGCTACACAAAGTTTGACCAAATTTATATAAAAAAATGAACATCTACAATACTAAAACTATATAGTATGAAAATACGTTTCATGGTGCATCTGATAATATTGATTTCATGTTGTGAATGTTTATATTTTTTAATATAAAGTTAGTCATAATCTATAAAGCTTGACTTTGACCAAACCTTACATGCGGACTAAAAAGAAACGAAGGGAGTACTTGCCTGGGATTCGATCTTCGGTACCCCTATACTTAGTTCAATCTCGTTACAAGCAAGTCTCTTTACTTGTTTCATAATGCATCATCCCGCAACTAACTCATTAGTCACATTGCTTGCAAGGCTTACAATGATGTGCATTACCGAGAGGGCCCAGAGATACCTCTCCGATACTCGGAGTGACAAATCCTAATCTTGATCTATGCCAACCCAACAAACACCTTCGGAGACACCTGTAGAGCATCTTTATAATCACACATTTACGTTGTGACGTTTGATAGCACACAAGGTGTTCCTCCGGTATTCAGGAGTTGCATAATCTCATAGTCGGAGGAATATGTATAAGTCATGAAGAAAGCAATAGCAATAAAACTTAACGATCATTATGCTAAGCTAAGGGATGGATCTTGTCCATCACATCATTCTCCTAGTGATGTGATCTCGTTCATCAAATGACAACACATGTCTATGGTCAGGAAACTTAACCATATTTGATTAACGATCTAGTCTAATAGAGGAATACTAGGGACACTTTGTTTTGCCTATGTATTCACACATGTATCAAGTTTCCGGTTAATACAATTCTAGCATGAATAATAAACATATATCATGATATAAGGAAATATAAATAACAACTTTATTATTGCCTCTAGGGCATATTTCCTTCAGTCTCCCACTTGTACTAGAGTCACTAATCTAGATTACATTGTAATGATTCTAACACCCATGGAGTCTTGGTGTTGATCATGTTTTGCTCGTGGAAGAGGCTTAGTGAACGGGTATGCAACATTCAGATCCGTATGTATTTTGCCAATTTCTATGTTTCCCTCCTTGACTTGATCGCAGATGGAGTTGAAGTGTCTCTTGATGTGTTTGGTTCTCTTGTGAAATCTGGATTCCTTCGCTAAGGCAATTGCTCCAGAGTTGTTAAAAAATATTTTCATTGGACCCGATGTAGTAGGTATTACACCTAGATCAGATATGAACTCCTTCATCCAGACTCCTTCATTTGCTGCTTCCGAAGTAGCTATGTACTCCATTTCACACGTAGATCCCGCCACGACACTCTGCTTGGAACTGTACCAATGACAGCTCCACCATTTAATATAAATACGTATCCGGTTTGCGACTTAGAGTCATTCGAATCAATGTCAAAGCTAGCATCAATGTAACCATTTATGACAAGCTCTTTGTCACCTCCATAAATGAGAAACATAACCTTAGTCCTTTTCAAGTATCTCAGGATGTTCTTAACCGTTGTCCAGTGATCTGTTGGGGAACGCAGTATTTTAAAAAAATTCCTACGATCACACAAGATCTATCTAGGAGATGCATAGCAAGGAGACGGGAGAGTGTGTCCATGTACCCTCATAGACCAAAAGCGGAAGCGTTTAGTAACGCGGTTGATGTAGTCGAACGACTTCACGATCCAACCGATCCAAGTATCGAACGTACGGCACCTCCGTGTTCAACACACTTTCGGCACGATGACGTCCCTCGAGCTCTTGATCCAATTCAGGATGAGGGAGAGTTCCGCCAGCACGACGGCGTGGCAATGGTGATGATGATGTTACCGACGCAGGGCTTCACCTAAGCACTATGACGATATGACCGAGGTGTTAAACTGTGGAGGGGGGCACCGCACACGGCTAAGAGATTGTCTGTCGTGCCTTTGGGGTGCCCCCCGCCTCCGTATATAAAGGGGGGAAGGAGGAGGTGGCCGGCCAAGGGGACGTGCCATGGGGGGAGTCCTACTTGGACTCCTAGTCCAAGTAGGATTCGCCCCCCTCCTTCCTTCCACCGGAGAGGGAAAAGGGGAAGGGAGAGAGAGGGGGGCCGCCCTCTCCCCTAGTCCAATTCGGTTTGGGCAAGGGGGCGCGCCCCTTCTCACGTGGCCTTTCTCCTCTCCTCCAATATGGCCCAATAGGCCCAATACTTCCCCCCCCCCCGGGGGGGGGGGGGGGTTCCGGTAACCCCTCAGTACTCCGGTAAAATATTCGAATCACTCAGAACCATTCCGATATCCGAATATAACCTTCCAATATATGGATCTTTACCTCTCGACCATTTCGAGACTCCTTGTCATGTCCGTGACCTCATCCGGGACACCGAACAAACTTTGGTCATCAAATCACATAACTCATAATACAAACCGTCATCGAATGTTAAGCGTGCGGACCCTACGGATTTGAGAACTATGTAGACATGACCGAGACACATCTCCAGTCAATAACCAATAGCGCAACCTAGATGCTCATATTAGCTCCTACATATTCTACGAAGATCTTTATCGGTTAAACCGCACAACAACATACGTTATTCCCTTTGTCATCGGTATGTTACTTGCCCGAGATTCGATTGTCGGTATCCCCATACCTAGTTCAATCTCATTACCGGCAAGTCTCTTTACTCATTCTGTAATGCATCATCCCGTAACTAACTCATTAGTCACATTGGTTGCAAGGCTTAAAGTGATTTGCATTATCGAGAGGCCCAGAGATACCTCTCCGATACACGGAGTGGAAAATCCTAATCCCGATTTATGCTAACTCAACAAACACCATCGGAGACACCTGTAGAGCATCTTTATAATCACCCAGTTACGTTGTGATGTTTGATAGCACACAAAGTGTTCCTTCGGTATTCGGGAGTTGCACAATCTCATAGTCAGAGGATTATGTATAAGTCATGAAGAAAGCAATAGCAATAAAACTAAACAATCATAACGCTAAGCTAATAGATGGATCTTGTCCATCACATCATTCTCTAATGATGTGATCCCGTTCATCAAATGACAACACATGTCCATGGTCAGGAAACTTAACCATCTTTGATTAATGAGCTAGTCAAGTAGAGGCATACTAGGGAACTCTGTTTGTCTATGTATTCACACATGTACTAAGTTTCTGGTTAATACAATTCTAGCATGAATAATAAACATTTATCAAGTTATAAGGAAATATAAATAACAACTTTATTATTGCCTCTAGGGCATATTTACTTCAGTCTCCCACTTGCACTAGAGTCAATAATCTAGATTACATAGTAATGATTCTAACATCCATGGAGTCTTGGTGCTAATCATGTTTTGCTTGTGAGAGAGGCTTAGTCCACGAGTCTGCAACATTCAGATCTGTATGTATTTTGAAAATATCCATGTCTCCCTTCTTGACTTGATTGTGGATGGAATTGAAGCATCTCTTGATGTGTTTGGTTCTCTTGTGAAATCCGGATTCCTTCGCCAAGGCTATTGCTCCAGTATTGTCACAAAATATTTTCATTGGACCCGATGCACTAGGTATTACTCCTAGATTGGATATGAACTCCTTCATCCAGACTCCTTCATTTGCTGCTTCCGAAGCAGCTATGTACTCCGCTTCACACGTAGATCCCGCCACGACGCTCTGTTTGGAACTGCACCAACTGACATCTCCACCATTCAATATAAATACGTATGCGGTTTGTGACTTAGAGTCATCCGGATTAGTGTCATAGCTTGCATCAACGTAACCATTTACGACGAGCTCTTTGTTACCTCCATAAACGAGAAACATATCCTTAGTCCTTTTTAGGTATTTCAGGATGTTCTTGACAGATGTCCAGTGATCCACTCCTGGACTACTTTGGTACCTCCCTGCTAAACTAATAGCAAGGCACACATCAGGTCTGGTACACATCATTGCATACATGATAGAACCTATGGTTGAGACATAGGGAATGACTTTCATTTTTTCTATATCTTCTGTAGTGGTCGGGCATTGAGTCTGACTCAACTTCACATCTTGTAACATAGGCAAGAACCCTTTCTTTGACTGATCCATTTTGAACTTTTCAAAACTTTATCAAGGTATGTGCTTTGTGAAAGTCCAATTAAGCGTCTTGATCTATCTCTATAAATCTTGATGCCCAATATATAAGAAGCTTCACCGAGGTCCTTCATTGAAAAATTCTTATTCAAGTATCCTTTTATGCTATTCAGAAATTCTATATTATTTCCAATCAACAATATGTCATCCACATATAATATTAGAAATGCTAAAGAGGTCCCACTCACTTTCTTGTAAATACAGGCTTCTCCAAAAGTCTGTATAAAACCATATGCTTTGATCACACTATCAAAGCATATATTCCAACTCCGAGAGGCTTGCACCACTCCATAAATGGATCACTGGAGCTTGCACACTTTGTTAGCATCTTTAGGATCGACAAAACCTTCTGGTTGCATCATATACAACTCTTCTTTAAGATATCCATTAAGGAATGCAATTTTGACATCCATTTGCCATATTTCATAATCATAAAATGCGGCAATTGCTAACATGATTCGGACAGACTTAAGCATTGCTACGGGTGAGAAGGTCTCATCGTAGTCAACTCCTTGAACTTGTCGAAAACCTTTCTCAACAAGTCGATCTTTGTAGACAGTAATATTACCGTCAACATCAGTCTTGTTCTTGAAGATCCATTTATTCTCTATGGCTTGCCGATCATCGGGCAAGTCAACCAAAGTCCACACTTTGTTCTCATACATGGATCCCATCTCAGATTTCATGGCCTCAAGCCATTTCACAGAATCTAGGCTCATCATCCCTTCCTCATAGTTCGTAGGTTCGTCATGGTCAAGTAACATGACCTCCAGAATAGGATTACCGTACCACTCTGGTGCAGATCGTACTCTAGTTGACCTACGAGGTTCAGTAGTAACTTGATCTGAAGTTTCATGATCATCATCATTATCTTCCTCACCAATTGGTGTAGGAATCACTGGAACTAATTTATGTGATGAACTATTTTTCAATTCGGGAGAAGGTATAATTACCTCTTCAAGTTCTACTGTCCTCCCACTCACTTCTTTCGGGAGAAACTCCTTCTCTAGAAAGGATCCATTTTAGCAACCAGTATCTTCTCTTCGGATCTGTGATTGAAGGTATTCCCAATAGTCTCCTTCGGGTATCCTATGAAGACACATTTCTCCGATTTGGGTTCGAGCTTATCAGGTTGAAGTTTTTTCTCATAAGCATCACAACCCCAAACTTTAAGAAACGACATCTTAGATTTCTTGCCAAACCACAGTTCATATGGTGTCGTATCAATGGATTTAGATGGTGCCCCATATAATGTGAATGCAGTCGTCTCCAAAGCATAACCCCAAAACGATAGTGGTAAATCTATAAGAGACATCATAGATCGCACCATATCTAATAAAGTACGGTTACGACATTCGGACACACCATTACGTTGTGGTGTTCCAGGTGGCGTGAGTTGTGAAACTATTCACATTGTTTCAAATGAAGATCAAACTCATAACTCAAATATTCACCTCCACGATCAGATCGTAGAAACTTTATTTTCTTGTTACGATGATTTTCCACTTCACTCTAGAATTCTTTGAACTTTTCAAATGTTTCAGACTTATGTTTCATCAAGTAAATATACCCATATCTGGTCAAATCATCTGTGAAGGTCAGAAAATAACGATACCCGGCGTGAGCCTCAACACTCATCAGACCGCACACATCAGTATGTATTATTTCCAACAAGTCAGTTGCTCGCTCCATTGTTCCGGAGAATGGAGTCTTAGTCATCTTGCCCATGAGGCATGGTTCACAAGCATCAAGTGATTCCAAAAGCCCATCATGATGGAGTATCTTCATGCGCTTTACATCAATACGACCTAAATGACAGTGCCACAGATAAGTTGCACTATCATTATTAACCTTGCATCTTTTGGCTTCAATATTATGAATATGTGTATCACTACAATCGAGATTCAACAAAAATAGACCATTCATCAAGGGTGCATGACCATAAAAGATATTACTCATATAAATAGAACAACCATTATTCTCTAATTTAAATGAATAACCGTCTCGCATCAAACAAATCCAGATATAATGTTCATGCTTAACGCTGGCACCAAATAACAATTATTCAGGTCTAAAACTAATCTCGAAGGTAGATGTAGCGGTAGCATGTCGACCACGATCACATCGACTTTGGAACCGTTTCCCACGCGCATCGTCACCGTGTCCTTAGTCAATCTTCGTTTAATCTGTACCTGTTTCGAGTTGCGAATATGAGCAAGAGAACCAGTATCAAATACCCAGGCGCTACTACGAGCATTAGTAAGGTACACATCAATAACATGTATATCAAGTATACCTTTCACTTTGCCATCATTCTTAGCCGCCAAATATTTGGGGCAGTTCCGCTTCTAGTGACCAATCCCTTTGCAGTAGAATCACTCAGTCTCAGGCTTAGGTCCAGACTTGGGCTTCTTCACTTGAGCAGCAACTTGCTTGCCGTTCTTCTTGAAGTTCCCCTTCTTCCCTTTGCCCTTTTTCTTGAAACTAGTGGTCTTGTTAACCATCAACACTTGATGCTTCTTCTTGATTTCTACCTCTGCAGCCTTTAGCATCACGAAGAGCTTGGGAATTATCTTATCCATCCCTTGCATATTATAGTTCATCATGAAGCTTCTATAGCTTGGTGACAGTGATTGAAGAACTCTGTCAATGACACTATCATCAGGAAGATTAACTCCCAATTGAGTTAAGTGGTTGTGGTACCCGGACATTCTGAGTATATGTTCACTGACAAAACTATTCTCCTCCATTTTGCAGCTATAGAACTTATTAGAGACTTCAAATCTCTCAATTCGGGCATTTGCTTGAAATATTAACTTAAACTCTCGGAACATCTCATATGCTCCATTACGTTCAAAACATCCTTGAAGTCCCGATTCTAAGCCGTAAAGCATGGCACACTGAACTATCGAGTAGTCATCGGCTTTAGCTTGCCAGACGTTCATAATGTCTGGAGTTGCTCCTGCAGCAGGCCTTGCACCTAGCGGTGCTTTCAAGACGTAATGCTTCTATGCAGCAATGAGGATAATCCTCAAGTTATGGACCCAGTCCGCGTAGTTGCTACCATCATCTTTCAACTTAGCTTTCTCTAGGAACGCATTAACATTCAAGGGAAGGGTTGAAGGAAATATGCCCTAGAGGCAATAATAAAGTTGTTATTTATATTTCCTTATATCATGATAAATGCTTATTATTCATGCTAGAATTGTATTAACCGGAAACTTAGTACATGTGTGAATACATAGACAAACAGAGTGTCCCTAGTATGCCTCTACTAGATTAGATCGTTAATCAAAGATGGTTAAGTTTCCTAGCCATAGAGATGTGTTGTCATTTGATGAACGGAATCACATCATTAGAGAATGATGTGATGGACAAGACCCAAACGTTAGCTTAGCACTATGATCATTTAGTTTATTTCTATTGCTTTCTTCATGACTTATACATGTTCCTATGACTATGAGATTATGCAACTCCCGAATACCGGAGGAACACTTAGTTTGCTATCAAATGTCACAACATAACTGGGTGATTATAAAGATGCTCTACAGGTGTCTCCGATGGTGTTTGTTGAGTTGGCATTGATCGAGATTAGGATTTGTCACTCCAATTGTCGGAGAGGTATCTCTGGGCCCTCTCGGTAGTGCACATCACTATAAGCCTTGCAAGCAATGTGACTAATGAGTTAGTTGCGGGATGATGCATTACGGAACAAGTAAAGAGACTTGCCGATAACGAGATTGAACTAGGTATGATGATACCGACGATCGAATCTAGGGCAAGTAACATACCGATGACAAAGGGAACAACATATGTTGTTATGCGGTTTGACCGATAAAGATCTCCATAGAATATGTAGGAGCCAATATGGGCATCCAGGTTCCGTTATAGGTTATTGACCGGAGATGTGTCTCGGTCATGTCTACATAGTTCTCGAACCCGTAGGGTCCGCCCGCTTAACATACGATGACGATTTATATTATGAGTTATGTGATTTGATGTGCTGAAGGTTGTTTGGAGTCCCGGATGAGATCACCGACATGACGAGGAGTTTCGAAATGGTAGAGACATAAATATTGATATATTATACCATGCTATTCGGACACCGGAAGTGTTCCGGATGGTTTCGGATAAAACCGGAGTGTCGGAGGGGTTACCGGAACCCCCCGTGGAAGTAATGGCCTTAGTGGGCTTTAGGGGAGAGAAAGGGCAGCAGCCAGGAGGTGGCACGCACCCCCCCAAGGGGAGTCTGATATGTCTCCAACGTATCTATAATTTTTTATTGTTCCATGCTAATATATTATCCGTCTAGGATGTTTTATATGCATTTATATGCTATTTTATATGATTTTTGGGACTAACCTATTAACCTAGAGCCCAGTGCGAGTTTCTGTTTTTTCCTTGTTTTTGAGTTTTACAGAAAAGGAATACCAAATGGAGTCCAATTGGAGTGCCAATTTTTGATGATTTTTTATGGACCAAAAGAAGCCCCCGGAGTAAAAGAGTTGGGCCAGAAGAGTCCCGGGCCGTCCACGAGGGTGGGGGCGCGCCGCCCTATCTCGTGGACGACTCGGGGACCCCCCTGACTTGTTCCCGATGCCAAAAATTCCTATAAATACAGAAACCTCCAGAAAATAACCTAGATCGGGAGTTCCGCCGCCGCAAGCCTCCGTAGCCATCGAAAAGCAATCTAGACCCGTTTTGGCACCCTACCGGAGGGGGGAATCCCTCTCCGGTGGCCATCTTCATCATCCCGGCGCTCTCCGTGACAAGGAGGGATTAGTTCACCCTCGGGGCTAAGTGTATGTACCAGTAGCTATGAGTTTGACCTCTCTCTCTCTCATGTTCTTGATTTGACACGATCTTGATGTATCGCGAGCTTTGCTATTATAGTTGGATCTTATGATGTTTCCCCCCTCTACTCTCTTTTAATGGATTGAGTTTTCCCTTTGAAGTTATCTTATCGGATTGAGTCTTTAAGGATTTGAGAACACTCGATGTATGTCTTGCATGTGCTTATCTGTGCTGGCAATGGGATATTCACGTGATCCACTTGATGTATGTTTTGGTGATCAACTTACGAGTTCCGTGACCTCGTGAACTTATGCATAGGGGTTGACACATGTTTTCGTCTTGACTCTCCGGTAGAAACTTTGGGGCACTCTTTGAAGTTCTTTGTGTTGGTTGAATAGATGAATCTGAGATTGTGTGATGCATATCATATAATCATACCCATAGATACCTGAGGTGACATTGGAGTATCTAGGTGACATTAGGGTTTTCGTTGATTTGTGTCTTAAGGTGTTATTCTAGTACGAACTCTAGGATAGATTGAACGGAAATAATAGCTTCGTGTTATTTTACTACGGACTCTTGAATAGATCGATCGGGAAGGATAAATTTGAGGTGGTTTCGTACCCCACAATAATCTCTTCGTTTGTTCTTTGCTATTAGTGACTTTGGAGTGACTCTTTGTTGCATGTTGAGGGATTGTTATATGATCCAATTATGTTATTATTGTTGAGGGAACTTGCATTAGTGAAAGTATGAACAGTAGGCCTTGTTTCAACGCATTGCAATACTGTTTTTGCTCACTTTTATCATTAGTTGCCTTGCTGTTTTTATATTTTCAGATTACAAAAACCTATATCTACCATCCATATTGCACTTCTATCACCATCTCTTCGCCGAACTAGTGCACCTATACAATTTACCATTCTATTGGGTGTGTTGGGGACACAAGAGACTCTTTGTTATTTGGTTGCAGGGTTGTATGAGAGAGACCATCTTCATCCTATGCCGCACACGGATTGATAAACCTTAGGTCATCCACTTGAGGGAAATTTGCTACTGTCCTACAAACTTCCGCACTTGGAGGCCCAACAACGTCTACAAGAAGAAGGTTGTGTAGTAGACATCAGAGTCCGAATAGGACTAGGGGAGGGGGCGCGGCCCCTCTTTCCCTCTCCCTCTCCCTCTCTTTCCTTCTTCTCCTACTTGGACTAGGAAAGGGGAGGGACCGATTCCTACTTGGAGTAGGATCCACCCTTGGGCGCGCCCCTTGTGGCCGGCCGGCCTCCTCCTCCCCTCCTCTATATACAGGGGAGGGGCACCCCATACACACACAAGTTGATCTTTAGCCGTGTGCGGTGCCCCCCTCCACAGTTTTCCATCTCAGTCATATTGTCGTAGTGCTTAGGTGAAGCCCTGCATCGGTAACTTCATCATCACCGTCAACACGCCATCGTGCTGATGGAACTCACCCTCGGCCTCAGCTGGATCAGGAGTACGAGGGACATCACCGAGCTGAACGTGTGTAGATCGCGGAGGCGCCGTGCGTTCGGTACTTGATCGGTTGGATCACGAAGACGTTTGACTACATCAACCTTGTTACTAAATGTTTCCGCTTTCGGTCTACAAGGGTACGTGGGCACACTCTCCCCGCTTGTTGCTATGCTTCTCCTAGATAGATCTTGCTTGATCGTAGGATTTTTTTTGAAATACTACGTTCCCCAACAGTGGCATCCGGGCCAGGTCTATGCATAGATGTTATATGCACGAGTAGAACACAATGAGTTGTGGGCGATAATAGTCATACTGCTTACGAGAATGTTTTACTTTGATTCAGTGGTATAGTTGGATGAAGCGGTCCAGGCCAACATTACATGACCACATTCAGGAGACTGGTTCTACCGACGTGCTTCGCACACATGTGGCTAGTGGGTGTCTGTTTCTCCAACTTTAATTGAATCGAGTTTGACTACGACCGGTCCTTGTTGAAGGTTAAAACAGCACACTTGACAAAAAATCGTTTTGGTTTTGATGCGTAGGTAAGAACGGTTCTTGCTAAAGCCTGTAGCAGCCACGTAAAACTTGCAACAACAAAGTAGAGGACGTCTAACTTATTTTTGCAGGGCATGCTGTGATGTGATATGGTCAAGACGTGATGATATATATAAATTGTTGTATGAGATGATCATGTTTTGTAATAGTCATTGGCAACTAGCAGGAGCCATATGGTTGTCGCTTTATTGTATGAAATGTAGTCGCCATGTAATTGCTTTACTTTATCACTAAGAGGTAGCAATAGTTGGCGAGACGACAACGATGCTTCTATGGAGATCAAGGTGTCAAGCCGGTGACGATGGTGATCATGACAGTGCTTTGGAGATGGAGATCAAAGGCACAAGATGATGATGGCCATATCATATCACTTATATTGATTGCATGTGATGTTTATCCTTTATGCATCTTATTTTGCTTAGTACGGCGATAGCATTATAAGATGATCTCTCACTAAATTTCAAGGTATAAGTGTTCTCCCTAAGTATGCACCGTTGTTACAGTTCATTGTGCCTAGACACCACGTGATGATCGGCTGTGATAAGCTCTACATTCACATACAATAGGTGCAAGCCAGTTTTGCACATGCAGAATACTCGGGTTAAACTTGACGAGCCTAGCATATGCAGATATGGCCTCGAAACACTGGAGACCGAAAGGTCGAGCGTGAATCATATAGTAGATATGATCAACATAGGGATGTTCACCATTGAAAACTACTCCATCTCACGTGATGATCGGACATGGTTTAGTTGATATGGATCACGTGATCACTTAGATGATTAGAGGGATGTCTATCTAAGTGGGAGTTCTTAAGTAATATGATTAATTGAACTTAAATTTATCATGAACTTAGTCCTGATAGTATTTGCATATCTATGTTATAGATCAATTGCTCGCGTATAGCTTCCCCGTTTTATTTATGATATGTTCCTAGAGAAAACTAAGTTGAAATTTGATAGTAACAATGATGCGGACTAGGTCCGTGATCTGAGGATTATCCTCATTGCTGCACAAAAGAATTATGTCCTTGATGCATTGCTAGGTGACAGAACTATTGCAGGAGCAGATGCGGACGTTATGAATGTTTGACAAGCTCGGTATGATGACTACTTGATAGTTTAGTGCACCATGCTTTACGGCTTAAAACCGGGACTTCAAAAATGTTTGTGAAACGTCATGGAGCATATGAGATGTTCCAAGAGTTGAAATTGGTATTTCAGACTCATGCCCGAGTCGAGAGGTATGAGACCTCTGACAAGTATTTTTCCTAGACGATGGAGGAGAATAGCTCAACCAGTGAGCATGTGCTCAGAATATCTGAGTACTACAATCGCTTGAATCAAGTGGGAGTTAATCTTCCAGATAAGATAGTGATTGACAGATTTCTCTAGTCACTATCACCAAGTTACTGGAACTTCGTGATGAACTATAATATGCAAGGGATGACAAAAATGATTCCCCGAGCTCTTCGCGATGCTGAAATCGGCGAAGGTAGAAATCAAGAAAAGCATCAAGTGTTGATGGTTGAAAACAAGACCACTAGTTTCAAGTAAAAAGGGCAAGGGAAAGAAAGGGAACTTCAAGAAGAATGACAAGCAAGTTGCCACTCCCATGAAGAAGCCCAAAGCTAGACCCAAACCTGAAACTGAGTGCTTCTATTGCAAAGGAAATGGTCACTGGAAGCGGAACTGCCCCAAATACTTGGCGGATAAGAAGGATGGCAAAGTGAATAAAAGTATATATGATATACATGTTATTGATGTGTACTTTACTAGTATTCATAGTAGCCCCTGGGTATTTGATACTGGCTCAGTTGCTATGATTAGTAACTTGAAACAGGAGTTATAAAATGAACAGAGACTAGCTAAGGACGAGGTGACGATGTGTGTGGGAAATGGTTCCAAAGTCGATGTGATCGCCGTTGGCACGCTACCTCTACATCTACCTTCGGGATTAGTTTTAGACCTGAATAACTGTTATTTGGTGCCAGTGTTAAGCATGAACATTATATTTGGATCTTGTTTGATGCGAGACAGTTAATCATTTAAATCAGAGAATAATGGTTGTTCTATTTATATGAGTAATATCTTCTATGGTCATACACCCAAGGTGAATGGTTTATTGAATCTCGATTGTAGTGATACACATATTCATAACATTGAAGCCAAAAGATGCAAGGTTAATAATGATAGTGCAACTTATTTGACTGCCATTTAGGTCATATTGGTGTAAAGCGCATGAAGAAAATCCATGCTGATGGGCTTTTGGAATCACTCGATTATGAATCACTTCATGCTTGCGAACCATGCCTCATGGGAAAAATAACTAAGACTCCGTTCTCTGGAACAATGGAGCGAGCAACAGACTTGTTGGAAATAATACATACTGATGTATACGGTCCGATGAGTGTTGATGCTCGCGGCAGGTATCATTATTTTCTGACCTTCACAGATGATTTGAGCAGATATGGGTATATCTACTTGAAGAAACATAAGTCTGAAACATTTGAAAAGCTCAAAGAATTTCAGAGTGAAGCAGAAAATCATCGTAACAAGAAAATAAAGTTTCTACGATCTAATCATGGAGGAGAATATTTGAGTTACGAGTTTGGTCTTCATTTGAAACAATGCGGAATAGTTCCGAAACTCATGCCACCAGGAACACCACAGCGTAATGGTGTGTCCGAACGTCGTAATCATACTTTATTAGATACGGTGCAATCTATGATTGTCGGTGTTCTGGGAACGGGGGTCCCCAGACTTGCCTGCCTGTGGCCCACGGCGTGGATGAGCTAGTAGGCCGTACGGCCCATCTTCACCAACAAAGCACTCAAGACCCTCACGAGGGGCCAAGCCTCGTGAGGCGGATGACGCAAGACCTCCTCCGGAGTGGCCTAGCTGGGCAGGCTCACAAGGAGCAGAGATATCAAGGCGGGGAGAACCTCACGAGGCTTTCGTGACGTGAGCCGTGACGATCGACACCAGGCGGGCGCCAGCGCGCACAGCGTCCTTGTTTCCTCTTTGGTGCAAAGGGGGGCAAGCGCAGCCGCGGAGTACCGAGGCATCAGGCAAAGGTTGCCATTTCGGTGCAACAAGACCAAGACCAAGGACTACACGACGGAGGTCATCGTGGAACCCGAAGCAGCGTCACCACCAGAACTTTGTGCAGGCGAAGACTACTTTTGTCAGGGTAGCTTGTACTAGCTGCCCCCCTTCAAATTAGCCTGCTATTGTTGGCTCCCTTCCCGCTCGATATTTGGGAAGAGGACCAGGGCCTCTATAAATAGGACTAGCCACCAAAGTGGAGAGGGACGAGGAGACACACAAGCTCACCGAGCCCAAGAACGCCTCAACCTCAGGAGGCCCCGAACCAGTATAAACCATGTGTCCATCTGTGTTGTGAGTTCGTCGAGTTCGTCCGCAAGATCCTAGCAAGCTAGAGCGTAGATCGGTTGGAGGGATAGACTTCATGCGCACCCCAGTGTTCCAACCTTAAGGGTTTGCCGGGACCCCAACACCGACATTTGGCGCGCCAGGCAGGGGTGCGCCGTAGCTTCGTCTCCGTCGCTCATCGCTCTGTCGCCCCGTCGTCTCCATAGCGGACGCTCGCCATGCTCGAGCTGAGCGTCGGGCCACCCTCGCCGCCCGCGTCGCTCAGATGGCACCTGTCGGTGGGCCACCTCGTCGATCTCCGTCCCCCGCCACCAACGCAGCCACCGGCCCGGTGGGAAACAAGCAGCAGGCGTCCTCGCAACATCCCTCGGTGCGGCAGGACGGCCGCACCGCTACTCCATCACTCGCTCCTGCTGGCTCTTTGTCTCACGCGCACCGCACTCCCCTGGAGGCGCAGGCCGCGCTCATCGCGGCAAATGGGCTCCTGCATTACCGCCCTGTCGACGCCGTCTATGAAGAGTGGCTCGACCGCGTTGCCGAGCTCGTCTGTGCCGCAGGGGGCTCTTTGTCGCCGTCTCACTCTTTGCCTCCCCCTCAGCAGGCTGCGGGCAACGGGGCCCGTGGCGCGCCTCCACCACCTCGACCCCAAGTCGGTGCCTTGGCGCCAAGGCGCGCGCCTCCGCGACGCGATCTCCCACGCCCGGCGCCCGCGCGTGAAGAAAGGAGCTGCCAAGAAGTCCCGCGACAGCGAGACACCGCACCAGCGCTCCCCGCGCCACCTCGTCAGCGTGTCGCCTGCAGTGGCGCAGCGCGGACCTCGCCAAGACCAAGCTCCGCCCCCGAGACAGGCCTCGGCAACCACGGCAAGCTGCCGTGCCTTCACCCCTGAGCTGCATAGCATTGCCTGGTCAGGCAAGTTCAAGCCAGATCTGGCTCCACGGTATGACGGCACCTCCGACCACGCGGAGTTCCTGCAGCTCTATGAGTTGAGCATCGAAGCGACCAATGGCGACGAGAAGGTCATGGCGAACTGGTTTCCCATGGCTCTCAAGGACGGGGGCCCGCTCCTGGCTCTTGAACCTGCAGCACGGCTCGATCTCCTCCTGGGACGAGATGGGCGACCGCTTTGTCGCTAACTTCCAGGGCACTCGTGACTGCCCACCGGTCGCGGGCGACCTACACCGCATCAAGCAACAGCTAGGAGAGACCCTGCAGAAGTACATCCAGTGCTTCAACAGCACCCGCCTCAAGATTCCCAAGGTCTCGGACGAGGCCATCATCTCTGCATTTTCCGACGGCGTCAGTGACGTCAAGATGAAGGAAGAGCTGGCCATCCATGAGGAGCTCTGCACATCTCAGGAGCTGTTCAACCTGGTGACCAGGTGCGCAAGAGCTGAGGAGGGGTGCCTCTCTCTCTCCTGGAGCTGCCAGCTGCAGGAGTGGAGGAAAAGAAGGCCAAGGCCAAGGACGTGAAGCGCAAAAGAGGCAGTCGTGCTTGCAGCAGAGCCCGACACCAAGCGAGGCAGAGATCAGCCCGAGTCATCCAAGAACGGCCGGCCCTTCTGCGCCTTCCACAACCTGAACACCCACAACACCAGCGACTGTCAAGAGCTCAAAGCTATTCGAGAAAGGATGCTTCGGCCGACGCCCTGAGTGCAGCGACCGGGGCTATGACCGCGGAGGAGGACGCGGAGGAGGACGTTGGGACGACCGTGGCCCGCGCCAGGAGGGACCCGCCTCATGAGGATCGCCCCCAGGGCAACGCCGGTCTTCCCCCATTGCCGCCACGAAGGAGAAACGACGACCATCACCAGGACGAGGGGGCTGGGGGCTTCTAGGAGCTGCGCGCGGTCGCCTGCATCCTGGGCGGCACTCAGGCCCCAGCCTCTCAGCGCATCTTCAAACAGTTCGCTCGCAAAGTAAACGCGACACTCCCCAAGCTCGAGGCCACGCACCCGCTCCGGTGGTCCCAATGCGCCATCACCTTCAGCTCGGCCGACCAGCTCAAGTGCGCAGCCGCCACTGGCACACTCCCTATGCTGTGCTCCCCAGTCATCAGCAATGTGCAAGTCACCAAGACTCTCATCGATAGTGGCGCAGGGCCAAGTTCATGGCAGTCACTCACCACGGCTACAACGTACTCAAGATGCCAGGAAGCGGGGGGATCATCACGGTCCCATGGAAGAAAGGGATGTGGTGTGCTCCCTTGAGCGCGCCTTCCAAGCCGCGGCAATCGACAACCCTGACTATGGAAGTGAGGGCCCTCTGGAGACCATCCCCAAGAAGAAGCTACCGCGCTGTGCAGGACCCCAAGAAGATGGCGTCACATCAGGAGCCTCGTCAGGATCTGCGCCTGCTCCAGGGGTGCCTCCCTCCACCGCATAGGAAAGCGCGTCCGGCACCCTCCTCGGGCAAGGCTCGGGGGCTCTCTTCTGGAGGGCCTCAGACCTTGCCACTCTCACGAGGGAGGCGCTTGGGCACCACTTGGAAGCATGCTTCGCGGCACGTGTTCTACAGGAGAGCATGAGGCGAGGAATGCCCACCACCCAGGAGTTCATCACCAAGACCACCCAAGAGCTACAAGACGCAAGAGCCATGCATGGCGACAGCCGCTCACAGAGTGTGGCTCACCACCCAAGCGAGGGTGCTGAGCTGCACGCCTGCATCGACATCCCAGGGCTCAACAGGGCAGCATCTCAGGAATTCTTCTAGCCATCACGTGCGGGCCGTTGTGAGGGTCCACCGCACAGCTACGTTCGCATGCCCTTCAGCTTGCCGAGCGCGGTGTCAGCCTATCAGCGCAACCTGCGGCAAGTCCAGGCGGCTCAGGAGGCCAGGTTCCATGCCGTTCGGGAGGAGATGGCGACGGCCTTTAGGGAACCTCCTGAGCTCCCAGAGCTTCCTGAGGCTCAGGGTCCCGGTGGCTCATGAGGAGTCATTCCTTCGATGCGTGGCTTCAGCTGCACTGGCTCTATTTCGTCTACAGACCCAGGTGACATCTTTCAAGTTTGTCTAAGTTGGGAGTGCCCCTCGGGCTGCACTATTCCCAGGTCGCGTGGGTCCGTCCCTGCGGCATGTCCCCTTTTTACTTATGTCTTTAGCTTACCTTGCTGGGGGCGCCCCTCGGGCTGCATCATCCCCACGCCGCTCGGGCCAGACCCAGTGGCATGTATCTTCCTGCATTTATCCTAGTCGATCTGCTCTTCATGATTAACCTGCCAACTACTATCACCTGCTCGATCATCACCCCCCTCGGGGCCCCTACATAGGCACGGTGCTGGTGCATGGGTCCGTCCCTGCCACGACCGACAAATCTGAGTGGTCGAGCTCTGGCTCGCGGCACACGCCGTGCACGTCACCTCATCAGGCCCTCAATGCCTTCACTTCATCCGGACCAACCAGCGGCAGGCAGGCAGCAGTAACGACCAACCATGTTTCTCCTTGTGCATGTGCACAGGAACCCCGCGAAGGATAGTAGGCGGCACCGCGAGTCTCCTTTCCTCTTGCGCGAATCGCTTGCGCGTTAAAAGGGGGGCTCCTGAGCATCGCGACTCAGGAGCTCTTACTGGCTCTCCCTCCCTCACCCCCTGGCCTTGACCACGACATCGTGACCTGGCGTACCAGCAGTAGCTGAGCTTGTTCGAGGGCCGGGACCTGAGGACGTAGAGCATTAAGGGGAGCTCGGGAGAAGGAAAACCCGCACGGGCCGGCCCAACTATGTTGCGTAAGTTGGCGCGCAGCCCTAGCGCAGCGTCGGGAATCACTGCGAAGTCATCAAGATAAGTTTTGCCCTCAGATCAGCAAAACATTCGGGCCCCATAGTCGCTCACCCCATGCCGCAACCCCGTTGCGGCCAAGTTATGTCCCTTTCTTTCCTTGCAATGGCCGCTTGGGCACTAAGGGGGACCTCCTGAGCATTGTGCCTCAGGGGCTCTTACTGGACCTCGGGCCGTGCACCTGTTGGCCTTGACCACGGCATCGCGAGCTGGCATACCAACGACGGCAGTAGCCGCCTTGGGACCGGGACCCGTAGGCGTAGAGCAACAAGCTATCGCGAAGAAAGAAAGGGGAGGCCGAGCCTTAACGGGACGCGCGTTCATCAAATTTTCACAACAAGGAAAATAGGTACAAAGGCATTGCGGATCCTTACATGCCCCCACGGGGTGATTCATGATTCTTCGCAGGAAACAAAAACTGATGCTGGGGGGATCCTATCTACATCCTCCCGTGGCGGACGCCATCATCAACAGTGGGCCACGGGAGGCCGGCGCCAACCCCATCCAGATCAGCGGCGGCGGTGGCCGGAAGCCGCGGCCTTGCCCCAGGCACGGCGAGAGCTCGGGGGGGCGTAGCTGTCGTCACTCGTCTCCGGAGTCCCCTGGAGCTCGGGAGAACTGCTGAACTCCCAAGGGCTGCTGGTGCTGGGGTAGTCGCGGGCGGAACGCGCGTCAGCCTCGCGCTCCTCTCCAGAGCAGTACTCCAGGCGGCGGCCCTCGGCGTCAAAGACCTTGAAGAGAAGCGTGGACGCGTCATCGTACTTGAAGTGAATCGCGAGGGCACCCCTCGCGCGACAGATCCGCGCAATCTCGCCCCAGCCGCGAGTTATGAAGATTATGCCAATGGGAACCGCTTCGATCTTCGCTCTGATCACCGGAGCGCCACAATCAACATGCTGCAGCCAGAGCTCGAGAGGCCCCCTCAGCGGCATCACATCGGAGAAGAACTGTGGGAAGCGGATCCAGGATTTCAGAGGAGTTGGCGTCCACAGCACCAGCTCGCGCGAGGAGTCCACCGCATGGACGGCCCGCGTTGTCGAGGCGTCCCGGCTCCGGGTACGGTGAGGGTGACGTTGCTCGCCACTTCGTCCTCCTGAGCCTACGGCTGGGGCGTACAAGGGTAGCGGGTACCCCGGCAGAGGACGCTCGCACAAAGGCCTCGCCACCACGTGCAACGCTGCCTCGTCACGGTGATGGATCGACCTTTTCTTCGGCGTGAGTGGCTTCGGGGCATCTCGGGGGGCTTTCCCCTTCTCCTCGGCGGAGAATCTTCTGATGGGCGCCATTGGAGCAAGCAGTGGAGCAAGAAGGAGGAAGCAAGCAAGGAAGGGCTGGGCAACGGGGGCTTCGCCCCCTCCCTATTTATAGCAAGAGAAGGCCAACCGGCGTCTCCCACGATCGTAGGTAATGATGGTTTCCCTTGCATGTCGCAGGGACTTGTCAAGTCGTGTGCAGTCGCCGAAGCAGCGTGGGGAAGCGGAGACGCCACGTTCAATCAATCACCACGCATCAACCGAGGCCGCAGGCATTTGGGGCCCACGACGCTTCGAGCTTGATCCTTGGCTTCACCGCGAAGCCAAGCCCGCGCGCACCTTGGGCCCAGGGGCTACTGTCGCTGTTCTGGGAACGGGGATCCCCAGACTTGCCTACCTGTGGCCCACGACGTGGATGAGCCAGCAGGCCATACGGCCCATCTTCACCAACAAAGCACTCAAGACCCTCGCGAGGGGCCAAGCCTCACGAGGCGGACGGCGCAAGACCTCCTCCGGGGTGGCCTAGCTGGGCAGGCTCACGACAAGCGGAGATATCAAGGCGGGGAGAACCTCACGAGGCTTTTGTGTCGTGAGCCGTGACGATCGACACCAGGCGGGCGCCAGCGCGCACATCGTCCTTGTTTCCTCTTTGGTGCAAAGGGGACAAGCGTAGCCGCGGAGTACCGAGGCATCAAGCAAAGGTTGCCATTTCGGTGCAACAAGACCAAGACCAAGGACTGCAAGACGCAGGTCATCATGGAGCCCGGAGCAGCGTCACCACCAGAACTTTGTGCACGCAAAGACTACTTTTGTCAGGATAGCTTGTACTAGCTTCCCCCTTCAAATTAACCCGCCATTGTTGGCTCCCTTCCCGCTCGATATTTGGGAAGAGGGCCAGGGCCTCTATAAATAGGACTAGCCACCACAGTGGAGAGGGACGAGGAGACACACAAGCTCACTGAGCCCAAGAACGCCTCAACCTCAGGAGGCCGTTCTTCCCTTGTATTGTTCATCATCAGCCCAATTGGCAATCCACCACCACCACACTAGAGTAGGGTGTTACACCGCAATGGTGGCCCGAACCAGTATAAACCCTGTGTCCATCTGTGTTGTGAGTTCGTCGAGTTCGTCCACGAGATCCTAGCAAGCTAGAGCGTAGATCGGTTGGAGGGATAGACTTCGCGTGCACCCCAGTGTTCGAACCTTAAGGGTTTGCCAGGACCCCAACCCCGACAAGGATGTCTCTTACTGATTTACCGCTATCATTTTGGGGTTATGCTTTAGAGACGGCTACATTCACGTTAAATAGGGCACCATCTAAATCCGTTGAGACGACACCATATGAACTGTGGTTTGGCAAGAAACCCAAGTTGTCGTTTCTTAAAGTTTGGGGCTGCGATGCTTATGTGAAAAAGCTTCAACCTGATAAGCTCGAAACCAAATCGGAGAAATGTGTATTCATAGGATACCCAAAAGAAACTGTTGGGTACACCTTCTATCACAGATCCGAAGGCAAGATCTCTGTTGCTAAGAGTGGATCCTTTCGAGAGAAGGAGTTTCTCTCGAAAGAAGCCCTTGATGAGGTAATTGTACCTTCTCTCGAATTGGAAAGTAGCTCATCACTGAAATCAGTTCCAATGATGCCTACACCAATTAGTGAGGAAGTTAATGATGATGATCATGAAACTTCAGATCAAGTTACTACCGAACCTCGTAGGTCAACCAGAGTAAGATCCGCACCAAAGTGGTACGGTAATCCTGTTCTGGAGGTCATGTTACTTGACCATGAAGAACCTATGAACTATGAGGAAGCGATGATGAGCCCAGATTCCACGAAATGGCTTGAGGCCATGAAATCTAAGATGGGATCCATGTAGGAGAACAAAGTGTGGACTTTGGTTGACTTGCCCGATGATCAGCAAGCCATAGAGAATAAGTGGATCTTCAAGAGGAAGACGGACGCTAATAGTAGTGTTACTATCTACAAAGCTCGAATTGTCGAAAAACAATTTTTGGCAAGTTCAAGGTTTTGACTACAATGAGATTTTCTCACTCGTAGCGATGCTTAAGTCTGTCCGAATCATGTTAGCAATTGCCACATTTTATGAAATCTGGCAAATGGATGTCAAAACTACATTCCTTAATGGATTTCTTAAAGAAGAGTTGTATATGATGCAACATGAAGGTTTTGTCAATCCTAAAGATGCTAACAAAGTGTGCAAGCTCCAGTGATCCATTTATGGACTGGTGCAAGCATCTCAGAGTTGGAATATACGCTTTGATAGTGTGATCAAAGCATGTGGTTTTTTACAGACTTATGGAGAAGCCTGTATTTACAAAAAAAGTGAGTGGGAGCACTACAACCTTTCTGATAAGTATATGTGAATGACATATTGTTGATCGGAAATGATGTAGAATTTTATGGAAAGCATAAAGGAGTGTTTGAAAGGAGTTTTTCAAAGAAAGACCTCGACGAAGCTGCTTACACATCGAGCATCAAGATCTATAAAGATAGATCAAGACGCTTGATAAGTTTTTTCAATGAGTACATACCTTGACAAGATTTTGAAGTAGTTCAAAATGGAACAGTCAAAGAAGGAGTTCTTGCGTGTGTTGCAAGGTGTAAAATTGAGTAAGACTCAAAACAAGACCATGACAGAAAATAGAAATAGAATGAAAAGTCATTCCCTATGCCTTAGTCATAGGTTCTATAAAGTATGCTATGTTGTGTACCAGACCTATTGTGTAGCTCACAATGAGTTTGGCAAGAGGGTACAATACTGATCCAGGAGTGCATCACTGAACAGCGGTCAAAATTATCCTTAGTGGAATAAGGAAATGTTTCTCGGTTATGGAGGTGACAAAGAGTTCGTCGTAAAGATTTACATCGATGCAAGCTTTGACACCGATCTGGATGAATCTAAGTCTCAATCTAGATACATATTGAAAGTGGGAACGATTAGCTAGAGTAGCTCCGTGCAAAGCATTGTAGACTGATACGTCTCCGTCGTATCTATAATTTTTGATTGTTCCATGCCAATATTCTACAACTTTCATATACTTTTGGCAACTTTTTATACTATTTTTAGGACTAACATATTGATCCAGTGCCCAGTGCCAGTTCCTGTTTGTTGCATGTTTTTTGTTTCACAGAATATCCATATAAAACGGAGTCCAAACAGGATATAAACTGGCGGAGATTTTTTTTGGAATATATATGATTTTTGGGAAGAAAGATCCACGCGAGACGGTGCCCGAGGGGGCCACGAGGCAGGGGGTGTGTCCCTGACCCTCGTGGCCACCCCGTAAGGCAGTTGATGCCCTTCTTTCACCGCAAGAAAGCTAATATCCAGATAGAGATCGTGTTAAAATTTCAGCCCAATCGGAGTTACGGATCTCCGGGAATATAAGAAACAGTGAAGGGGTAGAATCTGAGAACGCAGAAACAGAGAGAGAGACAGATCCAATCTCGGAGGGGCTCTCACCGCTCCCACACCATGGAGGCCAAGGACCAGAGGGCAAACCCTTCTACCACCTAGGGAGGAGGTCAAGGAAGAAGAAGACGGAGGGGGGCTCTCTCTCCCTCGCTTCCGGTGGCACCGGAGTGCCACCGGGGGCCATCATCATCGCCGCAATCTTTACCAACAACTTCACCGCCATCATCACCAACTCTTCCCCCTATATGCAGCGGTGTAACCTCTCTCTTACCCGTTGTAATCTCTACTTAAACATGGTGCTCAACGCTATATATTATTTCCCAATGATGTATGGCTATCCTATGATGTTTGAGTAGATCCGTTTTGTCCTATGGGCTATTTGATGATCAAGATTGGTTTGAGTTGCATGTTTTATTATT
The DNA here is from genome assembly GCF_056163025.1 of Triticum urartu. Taxonomy (NCBI): domain Eukaryota; kingdom Viridiplantae; phylum Streptophyta; class Magnoliopsida; order Poales; family Poaceae; genus Triticum; species Triticum urartu. The sequence goes on along the minus strand of NC_141875.1, from coordinate 116,121,779 downwards.
GGTGCTGTCCTATGGTGATCTCCGCGTTGCGCAAGCGTGAGAGATCCCCGCTGTAGGGTGTTGCAATACGTTCATGATTCGCTTATAGTGGGTTGCGTGAGTGAGTGAAACACAAATCCGAGTAAGGGGGTTGTTGCGTATGGTATAAAGAGGACTTGATACTTTAATGCTATGGTTGGGTTTTACCTTAATGATCTTTAGTAGTTGCAGATGCTTGCTAGAGTTCCAATCATAAGTACATATGATCCAAGTAGCGAAAGTATGTTTGCTTATGCCTCTCCCTCAAATAAAATTGCAATAATGATTATCGGTCTAGTTATCGATTGCCTAGGGACAAATAACTTTCTCGTAACAAAAAGCTCTCTACTAAAACTAACTTAGTTATTTCTTTATCTAAACAGCGCTTACTTTTTATTTACGTAATCTTTATTATCTTGCAAACCTATCCAACAACACATACAAAGTACTTCTATTTTCATACTTGTTCTGGGTAAAGCGAACGTCAAGCGTGCGTAGAGTTGTATCGGTGGTCGATAGAACTTGATGGAATATTTGTTCTACCTTTAGCTCCTCGTTGGGTATGACACTCTTACTTATCAAAAACTTTTGCGATCCCTTATACTTGTGGGTTATCAAGACCTTTTTCCGGCGCCGTTGCCGGGGAGCAATAGCGTGGGGTGAATATTCTCGTGTGTGCTTGTTTGCTTTATCACTAAGTAATTTTTACCTGTTGTTCTTAGTTGTTTTCTATCTTTAGTTATGGGTAGGAAACGCAAAATACCAAAAAAAATAGTTGTACCTACCAAACCAATGGTTGAAGAACCACTCAAAATCTATCACACTGCTGAAGCTTATTACTTGGATCATCTTCGATCCCTATGTGCTCATGCTGAAACCCCAACTAGCTTAGTTGAGGGCAAATCTTTAGATGAGCATGCTTGTTATGTGCGACACCGAATATCTGAAAAAGAGAAAATTTTACTGGGTCAAATTCATCGTTTGCAATGCTATGCTTGGAATTTATGCGAAATATATGATATTACTTGTTGTTCTGAAAACCTTAAGAAACACCTTCCCTATCAATGTGAGTTTAGTGATAATGGAATCATATCTTCGTATGCTAAGGGTGTTTATAATTACTATGATGTTCAACAAATTTAAGAATTTTTTGCTTTTAAGGGTGCTTATGAAATTGCTTCTTTGATTGAAACGTATGATGCTACTCTTTACAAATCTGAAAATTTTGACATACTTAAATATTGCTATGATAATTATGCTTCTAATGCCTATGTTCAACCATATATTGAGGACTATCCCACTGTCCAAGAAGAGACTAATATTTTGCAGGAGTCTATGGAAGAAGAAATTGATGAAACTGTGAGCTCATTGGATGAAAAAGATGAGGAGGAGAGCGAAGAACAAAAGGAGGAAGAGCGGATTGATCACCCGTGCCCACCTTCTAATGAGAGTAACTCTTCAACTCATACATTGTTTAATTTCCCTTCGTGCTTACCGAAGTATGAATGCTATGATAATTGCTATGATCCTGTTGATTCTTTTGAAATATCTCTTTTTGATGATGCTTGCTATGCTTGTGGCCAAGATGCCAATCTGAATTATGCTTATGGAGATGAACTTGCTATTGTTCCTTATGTTAAACATGAAATTGTTGCTATTGCACCCATGCATGATAGTCCTATTATCTTTTTGAATTCTCCCAACTACACTATATCGGAGAAGTTTACCCTTATTAAGGTTCATATTGATGGGTTGCCTTATACCATTGCACATGATGATTTAGATGAATATAATATGCATGTGCTCTCTTCTCCTACTTGCAATTATTATGAGAGAGGAACTATATCTCCACCTCTCTATGTTTCCCACATGATAAAATTGCAAGAAACTGTTTATAGTATGCATTGGCCTTTACTATGTGTGCATGAATTGTTCTTTTATGACATGTCGATGCATAGGAAGAGAGTTAGACTTCGTTGTTACATGATATATGTTACCTTGTGCTCACTACTAAATGCTAAATCATTGTTAATTAAAATTGGCTTTGATATACCTTGGGATCCGGGTGGATTCACTACTTGAGCACTATATGCCTAGCTTAATGGCTTTAAAGAAAGCGCTGCCAGGGAGACAACCCGGAAGTTTTAGAGAGTCATTTATTTATTTTGAGTGCTTTCATATAGTTTAAAAACAACAAAAATAAAGAGAGGAACCCAAAACTTTTTCAAAAAGGAAAGTGAAAGTGAGAAAGACAAGCATTGTTGAAGTGGGAGAGCTCCTTGAACTTTGTTCATGCTCACGACAACTTTGTGTATCTTGATTACAGAAACTTTTCAAAAAAAATAATTATCTCCTTGTACAATTCCATTGTATTATAAAAATAATGTGCGAAGGTTTGCCTTTAGGATGTTTACATTTGCTTGATGGTCTGTACGGTGCAGGACAGAAACTTTGGCTGTAGTGCATGATTTTACATTTTTAGCTGGAATGTCAAACGGTTCTGATTTTTTTTGCACTGTCTTTCTATACAAATTTTTTATTTTTCCTAATTTTTCCAGAATTTTTCAAGTATCATAAGTATGGTGAATGTTCAGATTATTACAGACTGTTCTGTTTTAGACAGATTCTGTTTTTGATGCATAGTTTGCTTGTTTTGATGAAACTATCGATTATTATCAGTGGATTAAGCCATGAAAAAGTTATATTACTGTAGACTCAATGAAAAAACAAAATATGAATTGGTTTTCAACAGTACTTAGAGTAGTGATTTGCTTTATTATACTAACGGATCTTACTGAGTTTTCTGTTGAAGTTTTGTGTGGATGAAGTGTTCGATGATCGAGAAGGTCTCGATGTGAGAAGAAGGAAGAGAGGCAAGAGCTTAAGCTTGGGTATGCCCGAGGCACCCCAAGTAAATATTCAAGGAGACTCAAGCGTCTAAGCTTGGGGATGCCTCGGAAGGCATCCCCTCTCTTTTCAACAAGTATCGGTATGTTTTCGGATTCGTTTCGTTCATGCGATAGTGCAATCTTGGAGCGTCTTTTGCATTTAGTTTTCATTTTTATTTTATGCACCATGCTGGTATGAGGTAGTCCTTGGTTTATTTATAGAATGCTCTATGCACTTCACTTATATCTTTTGAGTATGGCTTTATAGAATGCTTCATGTGCTTCACTTATATCATTTGAAGTTAGGATTGCCTGTTTCTCTTTACATAGACAACCGCCATTTGTAGAATGCTCTTTTGCTTCACTTAGATTTTTTAGAGAGTGGGCATATCTTTTGTAGAAAGAATTAAACTCTCTTGCTTCATTTATATCTATTTAGAGAGATGACAGGAATTGGTCATTCACATGGTTAGTCATAAAATCCTACATAAAACTTGTAGATCACTGAATATGATATGTTTGATTCCTTGCAATAGTTTTGCGATATAAAGATGGTGATATTAGAGTCATGCTAGTGGGTAGTTGTGGATTAGTAGAAATACTTGTGTTGAGGTTTGTGATTCCCGTAGCATGCACGTACGGTGAACCGTTATGTAACGAAGTCGGAGGATGAGGTATTTATTGATTTTCTTCCTTATGAGTGGCGGTCAGGGACGAGCGATAGTCTTTTCCTACCAATCTATCCCCCTAGGGGCATGCGTAGTAGTACTTTGCTTCGAGTGCTAATAAACTTTTGCAATAAGTATGTGAGTTCTTTATGACTAATGTTGAGTCCATGGATTATACGCACTCTCACCCTTCCATCATTGCTAGCCTCTCTAGTATCGCACAACTTTCGCCGGTACCATAAACCAACCATCTACCTTCCTCAAAACAGCCACCATACCTACCTATTATGGCATTTCCATAGCCATTCCGAGATATATTGCCATGCAACTTCCATCATCATCATATACATGACTTGAGCATTCATTGTCATATTGCTTTGCATGATCATAAGATAGCTAGCATGATGTTTTCATGGCTTGTCTGTTTTTTGATGTCATTGCTACGCTAGATCATTGCACATCCCGGTACACTGCCGGAGGCATTCATATAGAGTCATATCTTTGTTCTAGATATCGAGTTATAATATTGAGTTGTAAGTAAATAAAAGTGTGATGATCATCATTATTAGAGCATTGCCCCAAGAAAAAAAGAGGCCAAAGAAGCCTAAATAAAAAAGGGGGCCAAAGAAGCCCACACAAAAAAATAAAAAAAGAAAAAAAGGAAAATAAAAGGGGGCAATGTTACTATCCTTTTACCACACTTGTGCTTCAAAGTAGCACCATGTTATTCATATAGAGAGCCTCTTGAGTTATCACTTTCATATACTAGTGGGAATTTTCATTATAAAACTTGGCTTGTATATTCCAACGATGGGCTTCCTCAAATGCCCTAGGTCTTCATGAGCAAGCAAGTTGGATGCACACCCACTTAGTTTCAGTTTGAGCTTTCATATACTTATAGCTCTAGTGCATCCGTTGCATGGCAATCCCCACTCACTCACATTGATATCTATTGATGGGCATCTCCATAGCCCGTTGATACGCCTAGTTGATGTGAGAATATCTTCTCCTTTTTGTCTTCTCCACAACCACCATTCTATTTCACCTATAGTGCTATGTCCATGGCTCACGCCCATGTATTGCGTGAAAGTTGAAAAGGTTTGAGAACGTAAAAAGTATGAAACAATTGCTCGCCTTGTCATCGGGGTTGTGCATGATGTGAATATTTTTTGTGGTGAAGATGGAGCATAGCCAGACTATATGATTTTGTAGGGATAACTTTCTTTGGCCTTGTCATTTTGAAAAGACATGATTGCTTTATTAGTGGGCATGAAGTATTATTGTTTTTCTGTCGAATGATAGGCAATTGCTTTGAATCACTCGTGTCTTAATATTCATGCCATGATTAGATATGTGATCAAGATTATGCTAGGTAGCATTCCACATCAAAAATTATCTTTTTATCATTTACCTACTTGAGGACGAGCAGGAATTAAGCTTGGGGATGCTGATACGTCTCCGTCGTATCTATAATTTTTGATTGTTCCATGCCAATATTCTACAACTTTCATATACTTTTGGCAACTTTTTATACTATTTTTGGGACTAACATATTGATCCAGTGCCCAGTGTGAGTTCCTGTTTGTTGCATGTTTTTTGTTTCGCGGAATATCCATATCAAACAGAGTCCAAACGGGATAAAAACTGACGGAGATTCTTTTTGGAATATATATGATTTTTGGGAAGAAAAATCCACGCGAGACGGTGCCCGAGGGGGCCACGAGACAGGGGGGCGCGCCCCTGACCCTCGTGGCCACCCCGTAAGGCGATTGATGCCCTTCTTTCGCAGCAAGAAAGCTAATATCCGGATAAAGATCGTGTTAAAATTTCAGCCCAATCAGAGTTACGGATCTCCGGGAATATAAGAAACGGTGAAGGGGTAGAATCTGAGAACGCAGAAACAGAGAGAGACAGAAAGACAGATCCAATCTCGGAGGGGCTCTTGCCCCTCCCACGCCATGGAGGCCATGGACCAGAGGGGAAACCCTTCTCCCACATAGGGAGGAGGTCAAAGAAGAAGAAGAAGGAGGGGGGCTCTCTCTCCCTCGCTTCTGGTGGCACCGGAGTTCCACCGGGGGCCATCATCATCACCGCAATCTTCACCAACAACTTCACCGCCATCATCACCAACTCTTCCCCCCTCTATGCAGCGGTGTAACCTCTCTCTTACCCACTGTAATCTCTACTTAAACATGGTGCTCGAAAGTGCTGGTTATCGACTAGAGGGGGGTGAATAGGCGATTTTTATGAAAGTCTTCAAAACATGGAAGTTTCGAAGACAAACGATAGAAACCAATCTATTACCATGCAGCGGAAGGTAGACTACACTAAGCAAGCCATAGTCAAGTATTCAATGAGATGAAAGCACAATGACTAATAGCAGCTAGGCAGTATAGATCAAGATGGAAGATAGTATGAAGCCAATCAGAACAGCAGTCACACAGTGAAGACAAATAGATAATGCAGACAGGCAATGACTTCACCAGGACTAATCTACAAATAAAGAGATGGGAAGGATAGAACCAGTGGCTCGTTGAAGACAATGATTTGTTGGACCAGTTCCAGTTGCTGTGAAAACTGTACGTCTGGTTAGGGAAGCTGAGATTTAACTCAGAAGACCGCGTCTTCACCTTATTCCCCTTGAGCTAAGGACACCCAGTCCTCGCCCAATCACTCTGGTAAGTCTTCAAGGTAGACTTCCAAACCTTCACAGACTTTGTTCACCGGCGATCCACAATGACTCTTGGATGCTCAGAACGCGACGCCTAACCGGCTGGAGGATTCACAGTCCTCAAGTGTAATAAGTCTTCAGATCACACAGACAGGAAGACTTCAGTGATGCCTAACACTCTTTGGCTCTGGGTGTTTAGGGCTCTTTCCTCACAAGGAATTCTCTCTCAAAGGCTTCGAGGTGGGTTGCTCTCAAACGACAAAAGCCGTACACTCACTCTGAGCAGCCAACCGTTTATGGTTGTAGGGGGTGGGCTATTTATAGCCACTAGGCAACACGACCTGATTTGTCCGAAATGACCCTGGGTCACTAAGGAACTGACACGTGTTCCAACGGTCAGATTTCAAACACACACGGCAACTTTACTTGGGCTACAAGCAAAGCTGACTTATCCAGCTCTGGATAAGATTTGCTCTCATAGTCTTTGCTCGAAGACATAGGATTTTGGTTAAGCATCACTTCAGTCATTCTGACTGGTTCACTTGGACCCCACTTAACAGTACGGTGGTTCCTATGACTCAACAAAGAAGAAAAAGAACGATGAAATAACTAAGTCTTCGCGCTCCATAGTCTTCACGCGATGTCTTCTCTTGTCATAGTCTTCAATGTGAATGTCTTGACATACCACCTTTGACTTCAGTGTCTTCATACATTTTTAGGGGTCATCTCTGGTAGGAAAACCGAATCAATGAGGGACTTCTACCTATGTTATCCTGCAATTCTCACAAACACATTAGTCCCTCAACCAGGTTTGTCGTCAATACTCCAAAACCAACTAGGGGTGGCACTAGATGCACTTACAATCTCCCCCTTTTTGGTGATTGATGACAAACTGGTTGAAGTTTTAAACGGGGAATAAAGTATGTGAAATTGTAAAGGATAGGGTATTGTCTTCATAAGTGGCAAAGGCTCCCCCTGAAGATGTGCATATAAGTAATTTGCTTTTGGAATGCAAATGCACATGGCAGGTTGTACTTGCGGAGATCCTCTTCAACTTATGATGACAATTCATCATGCATGATTTGATGTAACAAAGATAATGACATGCATAATGAAAAATGGACGTCTGCAAAATGACCTAAGTGCGGAAGTTATCATCGCACATGTGGAATTTATCATCGCATCACTGAATAGCAAATAAGTAGTAGACGACCATCGAGTTTAAGTGTTACAACTCAAAGAACCAAATGTATCGAAAAGCGAGAGTTCTAAGCACTTGGCAAAAGTAGCAAAAAGTAAAGCAACCACCCATATGGACCCGCTTGAAGACTATCAACTCATATGCTTCTCCCCCTTTTGTCAGTAAGGACCAAAAAGGTTTGAAGACATAGAGCGCCTACTCGTTCCCATGAGGTGCAGGCGAGGCAGCAGGGTCGTCGTTGAGGTCCGGTGGTGCAGAAGAACTTGGTGCAGTGTCGACACGCGCTGAAGTTGGAGGAGGGGAAGTTGCATCATCTTGGCCATCGATGACTCTGGCATCCACTATCACAGCTGAGGACGAATAGTCAGAGTCTTCAAGTGAGGGAGTCCGATGGAAGTGAGCATTCCTTGGAGGAGTTGAGTCAAACTTGAATCTTTCAGTGAAGCCATCGTCCTGCAGATCAGCTTCAGCACTAAGCAATGTCAAATTCTTCCAAGACCTCCGATAGGTTTCATGATTAACAAAGGCATTCTTGGTGGCAAGATTGCAAATGCGATTGATATCCACCAAGAGGCTTTGCATCTGACGCTTAAGCCAGTTGTGATGCTTGTCCTGTTTCTAGTTTAGCGCGACGAGAAGCTCTCAGTCATTGAGAACATGAGAGCGCCTCCGAGGCCTTTGGGCAATGGTGCTTCCAGTGGCGTCAGTTTGAGCACGAGGGGCACGTGTAGTGCCAGCCAAGGGATAAACACGTGAGACTGCCTGAACTCCTTCAATGGGCTGGGTGAAGCTTTGGTGATCAGCATTGTGAAGATAAATGGGATCCTTAGCAGGCTCTGGGTAAATAGCTTCAACAGACAGATCAACCTCTGGCAAGAATACAAGATGATTACACAGACGGCTGATAGTTGATGGCAGAGTGAAGCTTGATAAGGCACATTACCCAAGGAGCATAAAACTTTAGACCAAAAATGTCGGAGCCAGATGCAGCCAACTGCCTGATGAAGAAGTCTTGAGCATTGAAGCTGATGCCATTGAAGATATAGAAAACCAAAGTCTTCATAGCTCCTTCAATCTTTGCTGCAGATAAATGTCCTTTGACAGGCCATAGAGTTTTTCTGATGATATGATAAATGGTGCGAGGCAAATACTCTAGGTCTTCAACAAAGAATTCAGATGGGTAGTCAGCGTCGTGAGGCAAAGGCTTCATCATGCTCAACATTTGGCTCATGTTGGATTCTGGCTTCTGAAAAATGCTCTCCAAAGCATTCTGGTGTTGTTGACAACCTGGTTCATAGTATTCACCAGGAGTGGGCAGGCCTGTGAGCTCAATGATATCAAGAGCTTTGGCTTCATGCTGGACATTGCCTGTCATCCACTCAAGGACCCAAGTCTTTGGATCCCTGTTGTAGCATCGAATGTGAAGAGTTGCATAGAACTGTAACAGAAGCTCTTCATTCTAGTGTTCCTTGTCTATGACAAACTACAGGAGTCCAGCGTCTCTGAAGCAATCCAACGCTTCTTATAGACAGGGCAGGCCAGCTATAGCTTTAGTATCAAGACGCATATGAGGAAATATGCGCCCTTGATTGTATAAGACACGGGAATAGTAGCTGCACTGTTGATAGCTCCAGAACCGATCCGAGGAAATACGGGGTTTGGTGTAAGGGTTCTTGGCGCTGTTGAAGAAGGTGTTATGTGCCACAAAGCCAGTCACATTGAAAACCCCAGGAGAGGTTGCAGTGCCTGGGAATCTTGGAAGTCGTGGCTTGGGCTTCTGGACATGAGGTCTGTGCTTGACATGATAGTCAAACTGTGGACCCGTAGCAGGTGGAGGAACCAGAATGTGCCATCGGACCATAACAGGCTGACCACAATCAAATGCCAGCTCAATTGTATGAGGTCTTGGAGGGGGTACAGGAGCATTGGCATTGACATGGGCTTCAGGGTCCACATTGGCTTCAGGAGCATCAGTATTGGCTTCGGGCGCTGCAGTGGCTTCAGGTGCATGCACTTCTGGCACCGCATGAGCTTTAGGTGCCACATTAGCTTCAGCCATGACAACGTCATTGGCTTCAGTGTTGATGTTGGTGGCCGCCTCAGGATTGTTAACCTCCACTTCAGGACCTGGAGGGTCGGACACGTTCTACTCGAGAACAACATCTTGGTGGGACGGGGGTGTAGCAACTGTTTCTACTTCAACTCTTGGTTCTTCTCCTTCATTGGCTGATGCAGCCAGAATATCTTCAATCATTTTGGCTTCAGACTCAGAAACGTTCACAGTGGAAGGGACTTGGGGCCTTGGTCCTTTGCGAAGCCGGCGTAATGCTGGCGATGCTTGTGGAGATGGAGTTGGTTGGGCCTCAAAGTCATCACCATGAGCACTTGGGGTGTCTTGGTGTTGTGGGTGATCATCCCATGATGCATCCTGAGCAGTTGGCGTTAGAGGACGACCAATACTGATGAGTTCGTTGTGCCTGAGCATGGGCGATGATACCAAAGTGTGCTCGATCTGAGGAAGGACTTCATCATCTTCAACATTGTCATGAGGACCAATGTCTTCAGCTGCGGTGGGGTCAACAGCTGGATTGTCTTCAGCTTCAGGAGCCTCTGTGGAAGCAGGCTCATGAACTATCACTTGACGTTCTTGATGTTCAAACACAGGACGAGCCACTGAGATTGGCTCGACATCAAGGGGCTCTGTGGCACGCACGGGACGACGTTCGCGGAGCTTGGCGCAAAGGCGCGGGTCAGGCGCGGCCATGGCGGTTGCTGCAAGGCCATGGCACAGGGGACAATGGCGACAGGGTTGCGGGCACGGGGCGGCTCTAGCCCAAGCGGTTGAGGCCTGGTGCACACGAGCACAGCCAACAGAGCTGGCTAGCGACCAGATCGATGCGGATGAGCGAGAAAAGCGCTCCGGCTCATTGCAGAAGAGGGAACCGACAGGTTCAGGGGGCGACGCCTTGCAGGTGCGAGGGAGCGTCGGGTCTAGGAGGAGGCTCGCGTCTGAGTCAACCCTGGCGAGCAGACGAGGTCCGGCAATGACGGGGAGGTCGGGACCCGACAGATCCGAGGCTAGGACGACGATGTCAGATGGAGACGAGGCCGGAAACTGTTGAAGCTTCGAACGATCATAGCTCCTGTGCGAAGAACACACGGTTGAGAGAGAGGTCAGAGCGAGATGGAGAGAAGAATAGAAGGAGGGACAAGAGAAGAGATGGGTGCGAAGCTCATCTGCTGGTCAACAGTGACGGCGCAGGACAGCGTCGGGCACAGGAGGCAGCACAGGGGAGGTAGTGGTGCTGACTGGAGAAGCTGCGCGAGACCGAGCGCCATGGTGGTTCGGGAGGAGGCGCTCCGTCGTGGCTCGTCGGATGGAGCTCGAAGCAGAGGAGGGGTTCGGGCAGAGAGGTGGCTGGGGATCGAGCCTCCTGCTCGATCTGTAGGCGGGCACGACGACGAATCGAAGGGAGGAGGTGGAGGCTTTTTGGATCGGGGAAGATGGAGGTTGGATGGTTGGGTGGACCGAGAGAAAAAATCCCGAGAAAGAAAAGATCTAGCGGCGATGGGACAAGCTCCCAAACAACAAGGAAAAGTGGGTGGCGGCGGCTTCGGGATTGGGGAGGAAAGGATGGGACAGCCTAGGGTTAGGGGTTGATCTGCTTAAATTGCATGTTGGAAAAGGGTAGGGCTATCTAGGTCCCTCCGATCATAATCGGACGGACAGGAAAAATAGGTGAGGTAGCCCAAACAGAAAAATGGAGACGTTTTGTAGATGTTTGGGGATGTTTCGGATGCAACGGTGGCGATAGTCCAGGTCGGGTTCGGGACAACTTTCGGACGCGCGCGAGGGAGGGGGTGCAGGCTGACGAGAGAGGTTAGGTTGGACCTGGTGGTAGGTAGTGAGCTGTGTAGACGGTCTCGAGCTGAGAGAAGAGAAGAGAGGGAGACCCGGCGGCTGTTTCCAGAGACCGAAAATGTCCGATGTTAGACCAGCTATATTGCCGCTATAGTTATCCGTTGGGGCGTCAAACGGACTCCGAACGCGATGAAACTTGGCAGGCGGCCTACCTACTCTAAAATAAGGCCGCACGCCAACTTTCAACCTAATCCGAGAACATCTTCCAGCCACTTACAAAATAATATTTCAGACGTGCCATGGGCGCGTGCAAGTGTGGAAGGGCTCAGAACGGACAACGGAAAGAACTGGGAGATCCGGACGGATGCAAGTTCGAAAACATGCAGATGCAATGCGGATGATGACATGGCAAGATGCAACACGCAAACAAATGACAAGGCAACAACAGGGAATCACTGGAAGACACCTGGCGCATCAGACTCGGGGCGTCACAGGCTTCACCTGCCCTTGTTTTCTTGAGTTCTGAAGCCACTGTGGGGACCTTAGGCTTCGAGCCTGTCATACTAGCTGGGAAGATAATTGGATGTATTTCCTGCCTTGGTGCTTCTGGTTCTGCCACAGCTGGCTTCTTCTTCTTCTTGGCCACCATTCGGGGGTCGATGCCTGGACGCCCCAAAGCCTTGCGCTTTTCAGCTTCATTGTATCCCTGAACACATTTAGCAGCAAGATCCTTCATGCGCTCACGAGAACCTTTGGCTTCTTCGCGTTTCGTGCGGAACGCTTCCTTGAGCTCATGCATCATGACCTGGAAGTTCTGAATGTATTCAACATTGAGCTTGGCCATATGCTTCTTGAACTGAGCCTTTTCATAATGTATCTTATGTTTCAGCTCAACAATTTTCTGAGCTAGAGCCAGCTCAGCAGCAATGGCTCCGTGGGAGGCGATGCTGAGGTCAATGGGAAGCTGAAGATCATCAAAGCTGACATTTGGGCTGTCAAACCACTCATCAAGGAACTTGTTTAAGATTTCCACATCAAAGAGAGGAAGGTCATTGAAGATTTTCGCCTCTTGCTTGCTCTTGATCAACTGCTCAAGAGCGTCATCGCCAAGATCGTCGTCGCTGGACAGATCAATGGTGTCATTCTCGTTGCGCAGAACAGCAGGAGGGGTCAGTGCTTGACTAGTGGGTTGCATGGGCATCTTCACTTTGGCGGGCCTGGAGATGCGTGAAAGATCTTCAGACTGCACACTGTCTTCAGGAGGTGCAGTGGCCAGAGGCTTCGCCCGTGAAACCTTTGGTGCAGGGGAAGCGTCGTGGTTTTGTCACGGCAGATGTCCTAGCATGAGGACTTAGTCGCGAGGCTAGTGCATATATGTGGTAGCTTGAGAGGGGTTGAGCGCAATCGAGAGACGCAACACAAGATGGGGATTTAGACAGCTTCGGGCCCCCTGGCAACCCAGTTATCACTGTTTGCCGGTTTAACATTGTCTGCCGGTTTAACATTGTCCGTCGGTTTAACATTGTCTGCCGGTTTAACATTGTCTGTCGGTTTAACATGGTTTGACTTAACTCCTGCCGGTTTACCACCTGCTGGTTTACCGTCTGTCATGGCCATCTGTTTTAACTGTCTGTCTTAACTGCCCGCCGGTTTAACATCTGCCGGTTTTACCAAGTCCTAGCCGGTTTACAACTCCAGCTGGGTCATATCGCAGGGTATATCCCCGACAGGAAGGCTTCGAAGCTTTAGGTTTCTTCAGCTTCTTTGGCTTCGGTGGTGCAGGCGCTTCGTCAGAATCAGCGTCGTCTGCAGGTTCATCCACGGCTGTCCCTTGAACCATAATATGAGAGATGAGACCATCTAGGTTGTAGAATGGCCCAACAAGATTGGGTTTAGCTTCGCGAGTGCCATCGACAAGAGGAGCAGAGGGACCTGGATTGAAGTCTAATCCCCGCGACTTCTTGTTTTCTTTGGCCGAGTTCTTGGCAAACTGGAAGTTGCACTTGAACAGATTATCGTCGCGGCACCATAGTAATGAAGATGGATCTGCATCTGCAGGCTGTGGTCCACGGACCATGCAAGGATAGAAGCCTTGTTCAATGGCTTCAGTACTGGACCTGGGTTGAAGATTTCTGTACAAGATGTGTCCCCACGGTCGCTTGATGGCATTCTTCTCAGCATATTCCTGGGTCACGAACCTGTACTTGTACCATTGTTCTGCCCAATATCTTAGAAACCATTGGATTCAGGTTTTTCGCTGATTGTAGTCCTCCTATGGATCTGTCTTGTACAGCTCATAGAGATCAGGAGGCAAATCTCTTGAGGTGTTTCCACGGCGCTGTATGCCACCCTTCCTTGCAGATTTCTCTGGTGCCATGAAGTTTAGACTGAAAGGCTTCAAAACTGTCAAAGTCTTCCGTCTACTGGTCAGACAAGAACTGGCTTCATGAGAATTTATATGATGCTGTAAGAACTCTGCAAATGAATGCAGACTATGAGAACCAAGGGATTCTCCCACGGACATGTACCTGTGATAGCATTAAAGGTGTGAGGGAAGGGGAAGAGGTCATATGCATTCTCAGAAGATTTTGAAGATAATTCAGTTTAGAAGACATTGACCTCATAGTGCGAAGACATTCACTCATAGGTAGAGAATTGGTTCCAGATTTGTACGAATCCACGAATAAGTACAAGTGAGGAATCTAACTACTTTGTGAATCATAAGTGAACATTCTAGGCAAGTTATGAGATGCAGTATGAGATAGATCCAACTTGTGTGAACAGAAACTACTTGTGGTGGAAAAGGATGAATCTATCAGATCAAAAAGACTATAAAAAGGAGGTTTTATTTACCACACAAGGAACTGCTAGACGGAGTGGAAGAGGAGGCCGAGCAGTTCGATCTTCCGTGCCCTAACTTGGCGACGGAGGACACCTACGGCGACGGCGGAGAAGACGATGCCCGTGGCCGGCGTGAGGACGGCGTCGGTGAGGTCACAGCAGCTAAGTGCTTCGTCGCTGGCGTTGTCGAGGGCTAGCGGTGGCGCTAGGGTTTGTGCGAGAGTGGAAGAAGAGACAATGACTGGGGTGAGTCGTGTATTTATAGGGATAGGGACGGCACAGTGTTATTACACAGGTGCCCCTGGTGATTCGCATCTGAAGGACACGTGGTGGTTATGCAACACATGAGAGGTTGTTCCATGTTCCCACGCACGCCTGGATTGTCGGGTGGTCGTTCCCGCTTCTCCGGGTTTCAGGCAAAAAGGATTGAGCATTGAAAGCAGATTAATGTTTGTCTCTATGTCTTCTGCTGACAAGGACGAAGAGAAGACGTTTTGACAGTTTCAATAGAATGCATATGATTTGGATAGATAGACTTAAGATAGAAGCATAGAAGGGTTAGGGTCCGATCACATTCACTTAGTTCAAAAGATTCAACAAGACATAGCTATAAGTGAATGTTGTAGAGGACAGAAACCAAATCAGTACATTAAAGATAAACAAGAATCCATGTTAACTTGAAGACAAACAAAATGCAAAGAGTTTGCAAATGTAACGCCATGTGAAAAACACTTCTAAGGGAAGAATTTGGTGGTGGCGTTACCCACCGTATAGGAAGTACTAGACCCAGACATGGCGCACAATTATCGTGGCGCTCCGAAGTCAAATTCCACGTTAATGTATTCACACTCATAATGTAAGTCTTCATTGATTGAAGACATACTTTACTTCGTGTGTTGCACATCTAAGTCATTAACATGCATAAGTGTTAGGATGTCTGCCTGATCACAGGACATTTGAGGATTCCAAGATATTTAGCTCACACCATAACTTGCAAAACCTCTTCTCATCCAAGGGCTTTATGAAGATATCTGCCAGTTGCTCTTCGGTGTTGACGTGTATGATATCAATATCTTCCTTCATGACATGATCTCTGAGAAAGTGATGACGAATTTCAATGTGCTTTGTCTTCGAGTGCTGAACTGGGTTGTTAGCAATCTTGATGGCGCTTTCGTTGTTGCAGTAGAGTGGCACTTGCTTCAGATGAATGCTATAGTCTTTGAGTGTTTGCTTCATCCATAGAAGTTGAGCGTAGCAAGATCCAGCAGCAATGTATTCAGATTCAGTAGTGGAGAGAGATACACAGTTCTGCTTCTTTGAAGACCAACATACAAGTGATCGTCCCAGAAAGTGACATGTGCCTGATGTAGACTTGCGATCCACCTTATCACCAACATAATCAGCATCCGAGAATCCAACTAGATCAAACTCTGAGCCCTTTGGATACCATAATCCTAGTGTTGGGGTGTGAGCCAAATATCGAAGAATTCACTTCACAGCTAAGTGATGTGATTCCTTTGGTGCCACTCGGAATCGGGCAAACATGCACACACTAAGCATGATATCTGGCCTAGATGCACATAAATAAAGCAAAGAATCAATCATGGAGCGGTATACCTTTTGATCGAACTCTTTACCATTGTCGTCGGGACTCAGATGGTGTTTAGCTGGCATTGGCGTCGTGTAACCTTTGCAGTCTTGCATTCCAAACTTCTTCAGGCAATCTTTGAGGTAGTTCTCTTGAGATATGAAGATGCCGTTGCATTGCTGTCGTATTTGAAGACCAAGGAAGAACTTCAGCTCACCCATCATGGACATCTGATATTGCTCTTGCATCATATATCCAAACTCATCACTATATTTCTGGTTGGTGCAGCCGAAGATAATGTCATCCACATATATTTGGCACACAAACAGTTCACCATCACATGTCTTCGTGAAGAGTGTGGGATCCAGGGAACCAGGTTTGAAGCCTTTGCTCTTCAGGAAGTCTTTGAGTGTGTCATACCAAGCACGAGGGGCTTGTTTAAGGCCATACAGTGCCTTGTTGAGCTTGTAAACCATGTCAGGATGTTTTGGATCTTCAAAGCCAGGCGGTTGTGCGACATACACTTCTTCTTCAATCTTGCCATTGAGAAAAGTGATCCATTTGAAACAGAAGAATGTTATGATGATTTGCATAGGCCAGCAGTATGCGTATAGCTTCATGCCTAGCCACAGGAGCAAATGTCTCATCGAAGTCAATTCCTTCAACTTGAATGTATCCTTGAGCAACAAGACGAGCTTTGTTTCTGACAACTTGACCATGCTCATCTTGCTTGTTGCGATATATCCATTTAGTGCCTATGATATTGTGCTTACGAGGATCAGGACGCCTGACCAGTTCCCATACATTATTCAGTTCAAATTGTTGAAGCTCTTCTTGCATAGCTTGAATCCATTCAGGTTCCGTGAAGGCTTCATCAACTTTCTTGGGTTCGGATATTGAGACAAATGCGAAGTGCCCACAGAAATTTGCTAGTTGTATTGCCCTTGAACGAGTGAGTGGACCAGGTGCATTGATGCTGTCAATTATTCTCTCAATTTGTACTTCATTTGCAACACGAGGATGAATTGGTCGAAGATTTTGCTCTTGTTGATCACTGTCATCGTTAGAAGGATTGTCTTCAGGCTGAGCATTGTCTTCAGGTTGATTAGGTGCAGAGATGATGAGTTCCTCTTCAGGCTGAGCTTCAGACGGTATGATTTCTCCAGTTCCCATAAGCTTGATGGTTTCACTAGATGGAACTTCATCTAGTACATTTGGCAGGTGCTCTCTTTGCGAGCCGTTAGTCTCATCGAACCGCACATCCACAATTTCAACCACTTTATAGTGAAATAGGTTGAAGACTCTGTAGGAGTGCGAATCCTTTCCATATCCAAGCATAAAACCTTCATGTGCTTTCGGTGCAAATTTTGAAGTGTGATGTGGATCCTTGATCCAGCACCTGGCACCAAATACTTTGAAGTAGCTGACATTTGGCTTCTTACCAATGAGGAGCTCATAGGATGTTTTGTTCAGAAGCTTGTGAAGATAAACACGGTTGATAATATGGCATGCAGTATCAATGGCTTTAGGCCAGAACTTTCTTGGAGTCTGGTATTCATCGAGCATCGTTCGGTCCATCTCAATAAGTGTTCTGTTCTTGCGTTCCACGACGCCATTCTGCCGCGGCGTGTACGGAGCTGAGAACTCATGAGTGATGCCCAAAGTTTCAAGATAAGTGTCGAGGCCAGTGTTCTTGAATTCAGTGCCATTGTCACTTCTGATGTGCTTGATCTTGATGCCATAGTTGTTCATGGCTCGATTGGCGAAGCGTCTGAAGACATCCTTCACTTCAGTCTTGTAGAGGATTATATGCACCCATGTATATCTTGAATAATCATCAACAATGACGAAGCCATAGAGACAAGCAGTAGTAGTAAGAGTTGAGTAGTGAGTGGGACCGAAGAGGTCCATGTGTAGCAGTTCGAAGGGTTGATTCGTTGTCATGATTGTCTTCGAGGGATGCTTGGCTCTCGTCATCTTTCCAGCTTCACAGGCAACACACAGGTGATCTTTCTTGAACTTGACGCCCTCGATGCCTATGACATGCTTCTTCTTTGCAAGAGTGTGCAAGTTCCTCATGCCCACATGTCCTAGCCTCCGATGCCAGAGCCAGCATTCTAAAGCCTTTGCTAGAAGACATACGGCAAGTTGTGGTCCTGCTGAGAAATCTACCACGTACAAATCATCTTTCCGATACCCTTCAAAGACTAGAGACTTGTCAGATTCCATTAGAACAAGGCAACGATATTTTTCAAATATCACAATCATGTTCAAATCGCAAAGCATTGAGACAGACATTAAGTTGAAACCAACGGATTCAACAAGCATCACTTTATCCATGTGTTGATCCCTTGAGATTGCAACTCTACCTAGACCCAATACCTTGCTTTTACCCGTATCAGCAAATGTGATGTGACTCTTGTCAGATGGACGTAAAGTTGAGTCCATGAGAAGACTTCGCTTGCCAGTCATGTGATTAGTACACCCACTATCAATAATCCATTCTGAAGCAGCTGGTGTCATACCCTACAGTGCAGTTGGGGGGATAGGCTTCACGAAGGGAATTGTGAAGCATAAACATTTGACGAGCAAGTGGGTTATGAAAGCTTAGATCAAGGTTAGGACTGATAGGGCAAGTAGCAAGCGACTTAGGAACAATATACATAATAAGACCATTTGGGCATTTGATCTTGTGCCCTACAAGATCTTTAAGGTCCCCAGCAATAGGTTCGGACGAATTTGATTTTCGGCTGGAGACCCTTCCCTGCAAAAGAGAGTTAAGCTTTCTTAGCCACCCACATCTTCAAGGGTGGCTTCAAAGCAATGAGTCTAAGTGCAGCATCTGAGAACTTTGGCTTAGAAGCCCTAGCAAATAGTCTTGCAGGAGGGCAATAGTACTCATAAGAATAAGCAGAGTAGTTCTTGGTCTTATGTACATGGCGTTTTGATGAAACACGCTCATATTCATAGGCCTGAGTATGGTTTCCCTGCAAAACATTTGCGCTAGTGCGACTCAGGTGAGCCCTCTGTCTGTATGAAGCCTTTGGACCATACAAAGCCTGTGGTCTGGGGTTTGTCTTCTTCACTTGTGGTGTCATGATGAAATTCACAGGAAGATTCTCTAGACACCTTTTCGGCACCCAGACTTTCTTCATAGGTGGCCCATTCCTGCAGTTAGTACCAATATACCTGGCAAACACTTCACCATTCTGATTCTTAAACAGTTTATAGTTTGCATCAAAGGATTCATCAATAACAATGGGATTAGCACAAGTGAAGCCAGATAGGGTGGATGGATCCACTGAAGATTCCTTTGCAGCAACCCATGTGGTTTTGGGGTACTGCTCAGGTTTCCAGTAAGAGCCATCAGCATTCATTTTCCTTTCGAACCCAACACACTCTTTCCTAGGGTTTCGGTTCAGGATCTGCCTTTTGAGGACATCATATAGTGTCTGATGTCCTTTGAGACTTTTGTACATCCCTGTTTCAAGCAATCTCTTCAACCTAGCATTTTCATCAGCAATAGCAGTGGCATCCTCAGCAGAGGGGTTAGTTACCACATCCACAGTTGAAGATATTGCAACAGTAGCAACAGTAGAACATCCAGCAACAGAAGCAGCGTTATCATGCTCAATGCATTTAAGACATGGTGGTTCAAATCCTTCCTGAGCGGGACTGATCTGTATGGCGCAAAGTGACTCATTTTCCTGTTGAAGATCTTCATGAGCCGCTCTCAATTTCTCAAGATCTTGCTTCCTTTGAAGATAATCATAGGAGAGCTTTTCATGAGTTGTTGACAGTGTTTCATGACGAATTTCAAGTTCCTCATACTTAATGTGAAGATTTTTTATGTCTTCAATTAAGTACTGAGATTGAGTCATTTCAGCGTCTAATAGGTCATCGCTTTTGTCTAACAGTTTTTGAATATGTTCCATAGCTTTCTGTTGTTCAGTTGCAATTTTAGCAAGTGTTTTGTAGCTGGGTTTGGAACCACAATCAGAGTCATCTTCACTGGATGTTTGATAGTGAGTAGTGTGTGAGTTTACCTTGGCACCGCGTGCCATGAAGCAGTAGGTGGGAGCGGAGTCATCCTGGTCATTAGCATCAGCGTCGGTGATGGAGTCATTGTCTTCAATGTTGAAGATGGACTTGGCAACATAGGCTGTAGCAAGACTTGCAATGCCAGAATCGGACTCACTCCACCTCCGCTTCCTCAGAAGAAGACTCCTCCTCTGAATCCATTTCATTGCCAACGAACACACGAGCCTTGCCAGATGAGCTCTTCTTGTGTGATGAAGACTTGGAAGATGACTTTGAGTATTTCTTCTTCTTCTTGTCGTCAGAATCATATTCCTTGCTTTTCTTCTTCTTGTTGTTCTCATTGTCCCACTGAGGACACTCAGAGATGTAGTGGCCAGGTTTCTTGCACTTGTGGCATGTTCTCTTCTTGTAGTCATGAGCAGAAGCTTCATCATTCCTTGAGCTAGATCGTGAGGACTTTCTGAAGCCTTTCTTCTTGGTGAATTTCTGGAACTTCTTCACAAGCATAGCAAGCTCCTTTCCAATGTCTTCAGGATCATCAGTACTGCAATCAGATTCTTCTTCAGATGAGGAAATAGCTTTTGCCTTCAAAGCACGAGTTTGCCCATAGTTGGGACCGTAGATGTCTCTTTTCTCAGAAAGCTGAAATTCATGTGTGTTGAGCCTTTCCAGTATGTCAGACGGATCGAGTGTCTTGAAGTCAGGGCATTCTTGAATCATCAAGGCTAGGGTGTCAAACGAGTTGTCAAGTGATCTCAGGAGTGTCTTGACGAATTCATGCTTGGTGATCTCAGTAGCGCCGAGGGCTTGAAAATCATTTGTGATGTCAGTGAGTCGATCAAACGTAAGCTCAACATTCTCATTGTCGTTTCTCTTGAAGCGGTTGAAGAGGTTGAGAAGGACACTAATTCTTTGATCTCTCTGGGTTGATACGCCTTCGTTGACCTTGGAGAGCCAGTCCCAGACTAGCTTGGATGTTTCCAGAGCACTCACACGGCCATACTGCCCTTTGGTCAGATGACCACAGATGATGTTCTTGGCAGTGGAATCCAGTTGAACGAACTTCTTGACATCAGCAGCGGTGACACCTACACCAGCCTTGGGGACGCCATTTTTGACGACATACCAGAGGTCGACTCCAATGGCTTCAAGATGCATGCGCATCTTATTCTTCCAGTAGGGATATTCAGTTTCATCGAAGACTGGGCACACAACGGAGGCTTTGATTATCCCTGCAGTCGACATAGCTAAAACTCCAGGTGGTTAAACCGAATCACACAGAACAAGGGAGTACCTTGCTCTGATACTAATTGAAAGTGCTAGTTATCGACTAGAGGAGGGTGAATAGGCGATTTTTATGAAAGTCTACAAAACATGGAAGTTTCGAAGAAAAACGATAGAAACCAATCTATTGCCATGCAGCTGAAGGTAGACTACACTAAGCAAGCCATAGTCAAGTATTCAATGAGATGAAAGCACAAGGACTAATAGCAGCTAGGCAGTATAGATCAGGATGGAAGATAGTATGAAGCCAATCAGAACAGCAGTCACACGGTGAAGACAAATAGATAATGCAGACAGGCAATGACTTCACCAGGACTAATCTGAAAGTAAAGAGATGGGAAGGATGGAACCAGTGGCTCGTTGAAGACAATGATTTGTTGGACCAGTTCCAGTTGCTATGACAACTGTATGTCTGGTTAGGGAGGCTGAGATTACTCTTAGAAGACCACGTCTTCACCTTATTCCCCTTGAGCTAAGGACACCCAGTCCTCGCCCAATCACTCTGGTAAGTCTTCAAGGTAGACTTCCAAACCTTCACAGACTTCGTTCACCGGCGATCCACAATGACTCTTGGATGCTCAGAACGCGACGCCTAACCGGCTGGAGGATTCACAGTCCTCAAGTGTAATAAGTCTTCAGATCACACAGACAGGAAGGCTTCAGTGATGCCTAACACTCTTTGGCTCTGGGTGTTTAGGGCTTTATCCTCGCAAGGAATTCTCTCTCAAAGGCTTCGGGATGGGTTGCTCTCAAACGACAAAAGTCGTACACTAACTCTGAGCAGCCAACCGTTTATGGTTGTAGGGGGTGGGCTATTTATAGCCACTAGGTAACCCGACCTGATTTGTCCGAAATGACCCTGGGTCACTAAGGAACTGACACGTGTTCCAACGGTCAGATTTCAAACACACACGGCAACTTTACTTGGGCTACAAGCAAAGCTGACTTATCCAGCTCTGGATAAGATTTGCTCTCATAGTATTCGCTCGAAGACATAGGATTTTGGTTAAGCATCACTTCAGTCATTCTAACTGGTTCACTTGGACCCCACTTAACAGTACGGTGGTTCCTATGACTCAACAAAGAAGGAAAAGAACGACGAAACAACTAAGTCTTCGCGCTCCATAGTCTTCATGTGATGTCTTCTCTTGTCATAGTCTTCAATGTGAATGTCTTCACATACCAACTTTGACTTCAATGTCTTCATACATTTTTAGGGGTCATCTCTGGTAGGAAAACCGAATCAATGAGGGACTTCTACCTGTGTTATCCTGCAATTCTCACAAACACATTAGTCCCTCAACCAGGTTTGTTGTCAATACTCCAAAACCAACTAGGGGTGACACTAGATGCACTTACAGTGCTCAACGCTATATATTATTTCCCAATGATGTATGGCTATCCTATGATGTTTAAGTAGATCCGTTTTGTCCTATGGGCTATTTGATGATCAAGGTTGGTTTGAGTTTCATGTTTTATTACTGGTGCTGTCCTATGGTGCTCTCCGTGTCGCGCAAGCGTGAGGGATCCCCACTATAGGGTGTTGCAATACGTTCATGATTCGCTTATAGTGGGTTGCGTGAGTGAGTGAAACACAAACCCGAGTAAGGGGGTTGTTGCGTATGGGATAAAGAGGACTTGATACTTTAATGCTATGGTTGGGTTTTACCTTAATGATCTTTAGTAGTTGCGGATGCTTGCTAGAGTTCCAATCATAAGTGCATATGATCCAAGTAGGGAAAGTAAGTTAGCTTATGCCTCTCCCTCAAATAAAATTGCAATAACGATTACCGGTCTAGTTATCGATTGCCCAGGGACAAATAACTTTCTCATAACAAAAATCTCTCTACTAAAACTAACTTAGTTATTTCTTTATCTAAACAGTGCCTACTTTTTATTTACGTAATCTTTATTATCTTGCAAACCTATCCAACAACAACTACAAAGTACTTCTAGTTTCATACTTGTTCTGGGTAAAGCGAACGTCAAGCTACATAGAGTTGTATCGGTGGTCGATAGAACTTGATGGAATATTTGTTCTACCTTTAGCTCCTCGTTGGGTTCGACACTCTAACTTATCGAAAACTTTTGCAATCCCCTATACTTGTGGGTTATCAAGACCTTTTTTCGGCGCCGTTGCCGGGGAGCAATAGCGTGGGGTGAATATTCTCGTGTGTGCTTGTTTGCTTTATCACTAAGTAATTTTTATCTGTTGTTCTTAGTTGTTTTCTATCTTTAGTTATGGGTAGGAAACGCAAAATACCAAAAAAATAGTTGTACCTACCAAACCAATGGTTGAAGAACCACTCAAAATCTATCACACTGCTGAAGCTTATTACTTGGATCATCTTCGATCCCTATGTGCTCGTGCTAAAACCCCAACTAGCTTAGTTGAGGGAAAATCTTTAGATGAGCATGCTTGTTATGGGCGACACCGGATATCTGAAAAAGGGAAAATTTTATTGCAAGTGGGAGACTGAAGGAAATATGCCCTAGAGGCAATACTAAAGTTGTTATTTATATTTCCTTATATCATGATAATTTTTTATTATTCATGCTAGAATTGTATTAACCGGAAACGTAGTACATGTGTGAATACATAGACAAACAGAGTGTCCCTAGTATGCCTCTACTAGACTAGCTTGTTAATTAAAGATGGTTAAGTTTCCTAGCCATAGACATGTGTTGTCATTTGATGAACGGAATCACATCATTAGAGAATGATGTGATGGACAAGACCCATCCGCTAGCTTAGCACTATGATCGTTTAGTTTATTGCTATTGCTTTCTTCATGAGTTATACATGTTCCTATGACTATGAGATTATGCAACTCTCGAATACCGGAGGAACACTTAGTGTGCTATCAAATGTCATAACGTAACTGGGTGATTATAAAGATGCTCTACAGGTGTCTCCGATGGTGTTTGTTGAGTTGGCATAGATCGAGATTAGGATTTGTCACTCCAATTGTCAAAGAGGTATCTCTAGGCCCTCTCGGTAATGCACATCACTATAAGCCTTGCAAGCAATGTGAATAATGAGTTAGTTGCGGGATGATGCATTACGGAACAAGTAAAGAGACTTGCTGGTAACGAGATTGAACTAGGTATGATGATACCGACGATCGAATCTCGGGCAAGTAACATACCGATGACAAAGGGAACAACGTATGTTGTTATGCGGTTTAACCGATTAAGACCTTCGTAGAATATGTAGGAGCCAATATGGGCATCCAGGTTCCGCTATTGGTTATTGACCGGAGATGTGTCTCGGTCATGTCTACATAGTTCCCGAACCCGTAGGGTCCGCACGCTTAACATTCGATGACGATTTATATTATGGGTTAAGTGATTTGATGTACCAAAGGTTGTTCGGAGTCCCGGATGAGATCATGGACATGACGAGGAGTCTCAAAATGGTCGAGACATAAAGATTTATATATTTGACCATGTTATTCGGACACGGGAAGTGTTCCGGATGGTTTCGGATAAAACCGGAGTATCGGAGGGGTTATCGGAACCCCCCGGGGAAGTAATGGGCCTTAGTGGGCTTTAGGGGAGAGAGAGGGCAGCAGCTAGGAGGTGGCGCCCCCCCCAAGGGGAGTCCTAATAGGACTAGGGGAGGGGGCGCGGCCCCTCTTTCCCTCTCCCCCTCCCTCTCCTTCCTTCTTCTCCTACTTGGACTAGGGGGGCCGATTCCTACTTGGAGTAGGATTCCTCCCCCTTGGGCGCGCCCCTTGTGGCCGTCTGGCCTCCTCCTCCCCTCCTTTATATATGGGGGAGGGGGCACCCCGTAGACACACAAGTTGATCTTTAGCCGTGTGTGGTGCCCCCCTCCACAGTTTCCACCTCGGTCATATTGTCGTAGTGCTTAGGCGAAGCCATGCATCGGTAACTTCATCATCACCGTCAACACGCCGTCATGCTGACGAAACTCACCCTTGGCCTCAACTGGATCAAGAGTACGAGGGACGTTGATAATCTCCAAGTGCAGGGAATCATCATAGCAATTCCCAAAGGTGGAAGTGATAAGTATGGAGTGGCAAACCCACAATGAGCTAAAGGTAAGATCAATATTCTCTCAAGTCCTATCTGCCACTGATACGACTCTGCGTACACCGAACGTTTGCTTTTTTTCCAACTAGAAACGATAAATAAAACTATGTTGTGGGTATGAAGAGGATAACTTTGCATGATATCGGAGAGCTAAAATATAAAAGTAGGTGATGTTATCATAAAGTTAGAATATATTACTAAATATTATAACAGCGAGTGTGGAATAATGATGGGTCGGTGTGTGGAATTGTCCTAGCCAATTGTTAACAAGATCGATAGTCGTCATTGCAATTTCATATGAGGGAGATGCATAAGCTAACATACTTTCTCTTCTTGGATCATATGCACTTATGATTGGAACTCTAGCAAGCATCCGCAACTACTAAAGATCATTAAGGTAAAACCCAACCATAGCATTAAAGCATCAAGTCCCCTATATCCCATACGCAACAACCCCCTTACTCGGTTTTATGCTTCTGTCACTCAAGCAACCCACTATAAGCGAATCATGAATGTATTGCAACACCCTACAGCGGGAATCCCTCACGCTTGCGCGACACGGAGGGCACAATAGGACAGCACCAAAATAAAACATACAACTCGTACCAATCTAGATCATCAATCAACCCAAAGACAAATGATATATACTCAAAACATCATAGGATGGCAACACATCATTGGGTCATAATATGTGGCATAAAGCACCATGTTCAAGTAGGGATTACAGCGGGGTGCGGGAGAGTGGACCGCGTAAAAGAGATGAGGATGGTGATGTTGATGAAGATGATCACCGCGGCGATGATTCCCCTCCCGATGGCACTCCGGTGCCACCGAGAGAGAGGAGGAGAGGTTCTCCCCCTTGTGCTTCCTCCTCCATGGCCTCCCCCTAGATGGGGAGAGATTCTCCCTCTGGTCTTAGGCCTTCATGGTGATGATGGCCCCTCCGGGATCCTCCTCCATAGCCTCCGGTGATGATGGCCCCCTCCGGCAGGGTGCCAGAGAGGGCCTAGATTGATTTCTTGTGGCTACAGAGGCTTGCGGCGGCGGAACTTCCGTTAATTTCTGGAGCTTTGGGTATTGATAGGAGAGGTTGGCGTCGAGAAAAAGTCAGGCGGCCCCATGGGTAGTCCACGAGGCACAGGGGCGCGCCCAGGTGGTGGGCGCGCCCCCCCACCCTCGTGGGGCCCACGGGACTCCCCTCTGGTAGATTTTTGTTCCAGTATTTTTTATATTTTCCAGAAAAATTCTTCGTTGATTTTCATTGCATTCCGAGAACTTCTATTTCTGCACAAAAACAACACCATAGTAGTTCTGCTGAAAACAGCATCAGTCCGGGTTAGTTCTAATCAAATCATACCAAAATCATATAAAACTATTGTAAACATGGCATGAATACTTCATAAATTATAGATACGTTGGAGACGTATCAGACGTCACCGAGCTGAACGTGTGCAGATCGCGGAGGTGCCATGCGTTCGGTACTTGATCGGTTGGATCGCGAAGACGTTCGACTACATCAACCGCGTTACTAAATGCTTGCGCTTTCAGTCTACGAGGGTACGTGGACACACTCTCCCCACTCGTTGCTATGCTTCTCCTAGATAGATCTTGCGTGATCGTAGGAGTTTTTTTAAATACTACGTTCCCCAACAAGGGTCGCACGGGCCATTGATCTACAACAACATAGATATGCAAAAACTATCAGGACTAAGTTCATGATAAATTAAAGTTCAATTAATCATATTACTTCAGAACTCCCACTTAGATAGAGATCCCTCTAGTCATCTAAATGACCACGTGATCCATATCAACTAAACCATGTCCGATCATCACGTGAGATGGAGTAGTTTTCAATGGTGAACATCTCTATGCTGATCATATGTACTATGTGATTCACGTTCGACCTTTCGGTCTCAGTGTTCGGAGGCCATATCTGTATATGCTAGCCTTGTCAAGTTTAACCTGAGTATTCTGCACGTGCAAAACTATCTTACACCCGTTGTATGTTGATACGTCTCCAACGTATGTATAATTTTTGATTGCTCCATGCTATATTATCTACTGTTTTGGACATTATTGGGCTTTATTATCCACTTTTATATTTTTTTGGGACTAACCTATTAACCGGAGGCCCAGCCCAGAATTGCTGTTTTTTGCCTGTTTTAGGGTTTCGAAGAAAAGGAATATCAAACGGAGTCCAAACGGAATGAAACCTTCGGGAACGTGATTTTTAGGAAGATTATGATCCGGGAGACTTGGACCCTACGTCAAGAAAGAAACAAGGAGCCCACGAGGTAGGGGGCGCGCCTGCCTACCCTAGGCATGCCCTCCACCCTCGTGGGCCCCCTGTTGCTCCACCGACGTACTCCTTCATCCTATATATACATACGTACCCCCAAACGATCAGATACGGAGCCAAAACCCTAATTCCACCGCCGCAACTTTCTGTATCCACGAGATCCCATCTTGGGGCCTGTTCTGGAGCTCCGCCGGAGGGGGCATCGATCACGGAGGGCTTCTACATCAACACCATAGCCTCTCCGATGAAGTGTGAGTAGTTTACCTCAGACATACGGGTCCATAGTTAGTAGCTAGATGGCTTCTTCTCTCTTTTTGGATCTCAATACAATGTTCTCCCCCTCTCTTGTGGAGAACTATGATACGTCTCCATCGTATCTACTTTTCCAAACACTTTTGCCCTTGTTTTGGACTCTAACTTGTATGATTTGAATGGAACGAACCCGGACTGACGCTGTTTTCAGCAGAATTGCCATGATGTTGTTTTATGTGCAGAAAACAAAAGTTCTCGGAATGACCTGAAACTCCACGGAATATCTTACAATAAATAATAAAAAAATCCTCGCCAAAGATGAAGACCAGGGGGCCCACACCCTTGCCACGAGGGTGGGGGGCGCCCCCCCCTAGGGCGCGCCCCCTACCTCGTGGGCCCCCTGGAGACCTCCCGACTCCAACTCCAACTATATATAACTGCTTTCAGGGAGAAAAAATAGGAGAGAAGAAATCATCACGTTTTACGATACGGAGCCGCCACCAAGCCCTAAAACCTCTCGGGAGGGCTGATCTAGAGTCCGTTCGGGGCTCCGGAGAGGGGTATTC
The DNA here is from genome assembly GCF_056163025.1 of Triticum urartu. Classification (NCBI taxonomy): domain Eukaryota; kingdom Viridiplantae; phylum Streptophyta; class Magnoliopsida; order Poales; family Poaceae; genus Triticum; species Triticum urartu. The sequence goes on along the minus strand of NC_141875.1, from coordinate 116,093,544 downwards.
GTCATCGTTGTCATCATCAACCATCCTCCATCACCAATTTCATGATGCTCACCATCGTGCGTGAGTAATTCCATCGTAGCCTTGCTGGACGGTGATGGGTTGGATGAGATTTATCATGTAATCGAGTTAGTTTTGTTAGGGTTTGATCCCTAGTATCCACTATGTTCTGAGACTGATGTTGCTATGACTTTGCTATGCTTTATGCTTGTCACTAGGGCCCGAGTGCCATGATTTCAAATCTGAACCTACTATGTTTTCATCAATATATGAAAGTTCTAGATCCTATCTTGCAAGTCTATAGTCACCTATTATGTGTTATGATCTGTTAACCCCGAAGTGACAATAATCGGGATACTTACCGGTGATGACCGTAGTTTGAGGAGTTCATGTATTCACTATGTGATAATGCTTTGTTCCGGTTCTCTATTAAAAGGAGGCCTTAATATCCCTTAGTTTCCATTAGGACCCCGCTGCCACGGGAGGGTAGGACAAAAGATGTCATGCAAGTTCTTTTCCATAAGCACGTATGACTATATTCGGAATACATGCCTACATTACGTTGATGAATTGGAGCTAGTTCTGTGTCACCCTATGTTATGATTGTTACATGATGAACCGCATCCGGCATAATTATCCATCATTGATCCAATGCCTACGAGCTTTCCATATACTGGTTTACGCTTATTTACTTTCCGTTGCTATTGTTACAATCACTACAAAATACCAAAAACATTACTTTGCTTTCGTTACTCTTTTGTTACCGTTACCATCACTATCATATTACTTTGCTACTAAACACTTTGCTGTAGATACTAAGTTTCCAGGTATGGTTGAATTGACAACTCAGCTACTAATACTTGAGAATATTCTTTGGCTCCCCTTGTGTCGAATCAATAAATTTGGGTTGAATACTCTACCCTCGAAAGTTGTTGTGATCCCCTATACTTGTGGGTTATCAAGACTAATTTCTGGCGCCGTTGCCGGGGAGCATAGCTCTATTCTTTGAGTCACTTGGGATTTATATCTGCTGGACACTATGAAGAATTTGAAAGATCCAAGAACCAAAATTTATCCCTCAACTACAAGGGGAGGTAAGGAACTGCCATCTAGCTCTGCACTTGATTCACCTTCTGTTTTGAGTAAGCTTGCGACACCTACACCTGCTTCTGCTATTCGTTCTGATATGTCACATGTTATTGATGATGCTACTTCTACTATACATGATACTTATGATGAAACTGCCTCTATGCCTAATACTACTATGCCACTTAGTGATTTTCTTGAGGAACGACTTGCTAGGGCTAGAGAGATTGGAAATATTGAATCTGATTATGAAGATGAAAGTGATGATGAAGAATCACTTGTTATTCCTGAGGCTTATTTATTTGATCACGCAGCTTCTTTAGCTATTTTAGCTTGCAAAGATAGATATGAACTCAAAAGGTTATTAGCTAAATGGAATAAGCAGTCTCTAATGCTAGGATGAGACCTGACCCTGCTTTTGCTACTTCACCTATCTGTGTTGCTGATAAGGATTACGAATTCTCTATTGATCCTGATATAATTACTTTGGTTGAATCTGATCCTTTTCATGGTTATGAATCTGAAACTGTTGTGGCACATCTTACTAAATTAAATGATATAGCTACCCTGTTCACTAATGATGAGAAATCTCGCTACTTTTATATCCTTAAAATATTTCTGTTCTCATTAGAGGGTGATGCTAAAATATGGTTTAATTCTCTTGATCCTGGTTGTGTGTGTAGTCCCCAGGATATGATTTACTACTTCAATGCTAAATATTTCCCTGCTCATAAGAAACAAGCTGCTTTTAAAGGAAATATACAACTTTATGCAAATTAAAGAAGAGAGTCTCCCACAAGCTTGGGGGAGGCTTCTCAAGTTACTTAATGCTTTGCCTGATCATCCTCTTAAGAAAAATGAAATACTTGATGTCTTTTATAATGGACTAACCGATGCTTCCAGAGATTAACTGGATAGTTGTGCTGGTTCTCTTTTTAGGGAAAGAACACCGGATGAAGCTTAAATCTTATTGAATAATATGCTGACAAATGAAAATAATTGGGCACCTCCTGAGCCAGCTCCTGCTCCAATTAATGATCATATTCCTAAACCAACTCCGAAGAAGAGGGGTATTCTATTTCTCAATCTTGAAGATATGCAAGAGGCAAAGAAATCTATGAAAGAAAAAGGTATTAAAGCTGAAGATGTTAAGAATTTACCTCCTATTGAAGAAATACATGTTCTTAATTTACTGCCTATTGAAGAAACATATGATCTTAATCCTTTATTTATTGAAGAACCTCCAGACCCCGATAACCCGACACAGGTAGTAAAGGTAAATTCTCTCTATAGATATGATAAAGCTGAAATCCCTTCTCCTAAAATTGCTAGTCAGTGTGCTTGGATGAGTTTGATAATTTTATGTTTAAGCAAGAAGACTTCAATGCTTATTTTGGTAGACAATTAAAACAAGATGCTGATATGATTAAATACTTGGGTGATTATATGGCTAATATTAGAGGCGAACTTAAACTTGTTAGCAAACATGCTTCTATGGTTACCACTCAAGTAGAACAAGTACTTAAAGCTCAAAAAGAATTGCTCAATGAGATGAATAGTAAAAAAATGATTATGTTGTTAAAGTGGCTACTAGAACTGGTAGAATGACTCAGGAACCTTTGTATCCTGAAGGCCACCCTAAGAGAATTGAGCAAGATTCTCAAAGAAATAAAATTGATGCACCTAGTTCTTCTAAAAGGAAGAAAAAGAAAAATGATAGAACTGTGCAAACTTCTAATGAACCTATTGCTAAACCACTTGATAATCCAAATGATATCTCTATGTCTGATGCTAAAACACAATCTGGCAATGAACATGAACCTAATGAAAATTCTAATGATGATGTTCATAATAATGCTCAACCTAGTAATGATAATGATGTAGAAATTGAACCTGCTGTTGATCTTGATAACCCACAATCAAAGAATCAACGCTATGATAAGAAAGATTTTGTTGCTAGGAAACATGATAAAGAAAGAGAGCCTTGGGTTCAGAAACCCATGCCTTTTCCTCCCATACCATCCAAGAAAAAGGATGATGAGGATTTTGAGCGCTTTGCTAAAATGATTAGACCTATCTTTTTGCGTATGTGATTAACTGATATGCTTAAAACCAATCCTTATGCTAAGTACATGAAAGATATTATTACAAATAAAAGAAAGATACCGGAAGCTGAAATTTCCACCATGCTTGCTAATTATACTTTTAAGGGTGGAATACCAAAGAAACTTGGAGATCCAGGAGTACCTACTATACCATGCTCCATTAAAAGAAACTATGTTAAAACTGCTTTATGTGATCTTGGAGCCGGTGTTAGTGTTATGCCTCTCTCTTTATATCGTAGACTTGATTTGAATAAGTTGACACCTACTAAAATATCTTTGCAAATGGCTGATAAATCAACTGCTATACCTGTCGGCATTTGTGAGGATGTGCCTGTTGTGGTTGCAAACGTTACTATTTTAACGTACTTTGTTATTCTTGATATTCCCAAGGATGATAGTATGTCTATTATTCTTGGAAGACCTCTTCTTAATACTGCAGGGGCTGTTATTGATTGCAACAAAGGCAATGTCACTTTTCATGTTAATGGTAATGAGCATACGGTACACTTTCCGAGGAAACAACCTCAAGTTCATAGTATCAATTCTATCGGAAAAATTCCATCGATTATATTTGGAGGTTTTGAATTTCCTCTTCCTACTGTCAAGAAGAAATATGATATACTTATTATTAGGGATGTGCATATCCCCGTTGAGGTAACATAGTGTTATTCGATATTTCTCCAGTTCCATGTTAATCGAAATGAGTTTGTTAACAAGACTTGATCAACCTTGTTAGTGGATTCCTTTTGATGATCATGAGATGGATGAAACTAGAAGCACAACCTTCTGTACCCTCTCTATACTTTCTGTTATTTATATTAAATAAAATAAAAATAAATATTTTCTGTCTGTTATCTGATTATCCGTGCAATATAAAAATACCTCGAAAATAAAATTTCTCCAAATGCCCTGAAAATTAAATATGATTTTTTCTAGAATATTTGAGGATTTATGGTGCAAAGAACACACCAGGGGGCCAGCCACCTTGCCACGAGGGTGGAGGGCGCGCCCAACCCCCTAGGGCGCGCGCCCCTGCCTCGTGGGCCCACAGCGGCCCTCCTCCACTTATTCCTGCACCCACACACTTCATCTTCCTCCCCCAAACATGAAAAACCAACTCAAACCCGAGTCCAAGCTCGTCTTGCTGCCATTTTCGATCTCCTTGTTCAAAGCACCTCTCACAAAACTGCTTGGGGAGATTGTTCCTTGGTATGTGACTCCTCCATTGGTCTAATTAGTTTTTGTTCTAGTGCTTTATTCATTGCAAATTTTTGTTGCTTAGGTGACCCTGTTCTTGAGCTTGCATGTCAAATTTATATGGTCAAAAGTAGTTTTGATGCATGATATAGGCTCTAGGCACTTGTAGGAGTGGTTGCTATCAATATTATTGAGTTTGGTTTATTTTTATTTTGAAGTTACTAAAAATTTCAGAATTTTTCAGAAAATGATGAGGAGATTATTGAGGGGCTCATCGAGCCAAAGCTCAAAGGAAAAGGCACCGAAGCCTAAGTATAATTTGCCGCGCACCGCGGAGGTTCGGGCGTGTGAATGGCCTTCCGAGGATTTCTTGAGAGCATCCGGGATTTATGAAGATTTTCATGAATTGGCTCATACTGCGCCTAACTGCTTTCCTCCACGACCAATGCGATTAGTATCACTTACTCACAAATACCTTTGTGGAAAACTTTCATTTTCATTCTAGGAACTCACCACCTACGGTGGAGTTTCATTTATATGATGAGCATAAGGAGATGTCGCTTTATGATTTTTGTCGGATTTGTTTAGTCCCTTTTGAGGGCAAGACAGAAGAACCACATCATGATGATGTGGAGGGATTTATTAATGGGACAATTACATTTCTGCCCCTAACTGGAACCCACTACTCAAATTTGCCCCTAATTTCAATGTGTGCTCAAATTTGCCCCTCTACCGTTAGTTGCCCTTATAGAAATGCCCTTCTGCGTCGTTACCGTCCGATCAAACAACTTTGACCATCTCGAAAAAAATAGTAAAAAAATCAAAAATATCTGAAATTTTGTGGGATTGAAGCTACTCATGTGCGCAAGGTGCGTGCAAATTTTTGTGCTATTTAGACATATCAGGAGCTCGTGGCAAAGGAAAACAATAAATCTGTACATCTTTGAATAGTAAATTCAAAAAAATAGCAAGAAAATTCAAAAACATATGAAATTTTTTAGCATCCAAGATGCTCGGGGGCATAAGGCGTGTGCAAAATTTTGTTATCAAATGACATGTGAGGAGCTCTCGCAAAAAAAACAAAATAGTGTATTTTTTACAAGTTTTTTTCTGAGACAAATTTTGTTTTTTTCTCCACGAGCTCCTACAATGTCCAAACACAAAAAAAATTTGCACACACCTTCCACACCTAAGCATCTTGGATGCCAAAAGAATTCATATTTTTTTGAATTTTTTTGCTATTTTTTTGAATTTACGGTTCACACGCGTACATATTTACTGTTTTTCCTTCGCCACGAGCTCCTAGAATGTCCAAACAACATGAAAATTTGCACGCACCTTGTGAACCTGAGTACCTTCGATCCCACAAAATTTTAGATTTTTTTGACTTTTTTGCTATTTTTTCGAGATGGTCAAAGCTGTTTGACCAAACGGTAACGGCGCAGAAGGACATTTCTATAAGGGCAACTAACGGCAGAGGGGCAAATTTGAGCACACATTGAAATTAGGGGCAAATTTGAGTAGTGGGTTCCAGTTAGGGGCAGAAATGGAATTGTCCCTTTATTGATACTATCACTGTAGGGGAAACTAGGAAGGTTTCCGATGCACGAATCACTAGCATACATTTTTCTGTCTTACGTTACTTTGCATTATTTGCTAGTCGTTGCTTAATTGGTCACGGAAACTGTGTAAACCTTAGTATCCCTGATATTATTATTGTGCTCCAAGGTTTATACAGTGATAACAATTTTAGTATGGGCGGTATTATTGCTAAACGGTTAAGTCTGAACTGTACAAAGGGTCCCATCTTTGGAGGCATCTATGCTACACGCCTAGCTGCACATTTTAACATACCTATTAGGCATGCTAAGAGGGAAGAAAAAGTGCTGCCTTGTGTTTATTTAGATTATAAAAGCATGGTGGCATATGATTTTCTTGTTAAGAATAGGGAAGGAGAGCTTAAATATCAATTGTTCTTTAATAAACATCATCCTGAGACTATTACCTTGCCTGCCCCTTCTTTGTTTGATTTGACTGCAGGCACGTACCTCGTTCCATTGACGGCTATTCACGCCTACCGGAACCCTGCACCAGCCGAGGAGCCAGAACCGGAACCACAATTTGATCCTTCATGACAGTCTAACTATCAGTGGGATCCGGAGATGATTGCCAGCCAGTGGCAATCGGAGCCTTCTTCTCCCTCATCGCAGCCAGGCCAGCCGTGGCCATAGACCAACTTAGGCCAAAAGTCTAAGCTTGGGGGAGTACGTATCTCTCACCGACATTACATTTATGTTCACACACACTCATTGCTAGATGTCGGTGCTCATACTTTTTCATTGTATCATCCATGCTAGTTTATATCCTTTTATGCTTTCTTCTTGTGTGTTTAATAAACCTTAAGAAAAACCAAAAAAAATAGTTGTAGCCTTTAATCAGTTTACTTTCCATGCTTGTAGTAGTAATTAAAAAGAAAACCCAAAAATATTTCCTGTTCTTCTTTTGCTTGTTGGGAGCTTTCCCGTGTAAATAGTTTTATTTCTTTTCTTTACTTTGGGGGTCAGTAGGAGAAGACCATGATTAAATTGTTGAAGTGGCTCTTATATGCTTTATTTTTGATTTAACCAAGAGCCCATATTGCCTTGTCTTCTCCTATTTATTGAATGCTCGCAGATTCCAGCTTAGTCCAATGCACGTGCACTCTTATTATTATTCACATCGTTCGGTCGTGCAAGTGAAAGAAAATTATGATGATATATGATGGACTGACTGAAATGAGAAAGGCTGGTACGAACTCGACCTCTTTTGTTTTTGTAAATATGATAAGTTCATCGTTCTTGATTCAGCTTGTTATGAATAAACATGTTTGCAATGACGATTAGAGATCATAGTTGCTTGTGCCATGCTTGATTACCTATGAGTTATAATGGTTTACCTTGCGTGCCAACATGATATTAAAATGGTTATGATGTGGTATGATAGGGTGGTATCCTCCTCTGAATGATTTAAGTGACTTGACTTGGCACATGTTCACGCATGTAGTTGAAACAAAATCAACATAGCCTTCACGATTTTTATGTTCATGGTGGATTATATCCTACTCATGCTTGCATCCAATGTTTATTAATTTTAATGCATGTACATGACTGTTGTCTCTCTCTAGCTGGTCGCTTCCCAGTCTTTTGCTAGCCTTCACCTGTACTAAGCGGGAATACTGCTTATGCATCCAATCCCTTAAAACCCCAAAGTTATTCCAGATGAGTCCACTATACCTTCCTATATGCGGTATCTACCTGCTGTTCCAAATAAATTTGTATGTGCCAAACTCTAAACCCATAATCATCCTATTTTGTATGCTCGAATAGCTCATGTATCAACTAGGGTTGTCTGTATCTTCCATGTTAGGTGGGTTATTCTCAAGGGGAGTGGAATCCGCTCCTCACTCACGAGATAAATGGCTGGTCACCGGGATGCCCAGTCCCATGCTTTATGCAAACTAAATCAAAATAATTGCAAACAAAAATCCCCCTGGGACCTTATGTATGTTGGAGGCACTCGTTGTTTCGAGCAAGCCATGGATTGATGTTTGTTGGTGGAGGGGGAGTATAAACTTTACCATTCTGTTTGGGAACCGCCTATAATGTGTGTAGCATGTAAGATGTCGCCATCTCTTGGTTGTTATGTTGACAATGAAAGTATACCGCTCAAAATATTATTCACCTCTATTTCAAAACCGAGCTCTGGCACCTCTACAAATCCCTGCTTCCCTCTGTGAAGGGCCTATCCATTTACTTTTATGCTGAGTCATAACCCTCTTATTAAAAAGCACCAGTTGGAGAGCACCGCTGTCATTTGCATTCATTACTGTTAATTTATATTGGGTGTGACTATGATTGGATCTCTTTTACCATGAATTACAATGTCTAGTCAGTCCTTGATCTTTAAAGGTACTCTGCATTTATGTTTTGCGGTCTCAGAAAGGGCTAGCAAGATACCATCTTGTTATATCATATTATGATTGTTTTGAGAAAGTGTTGTCATCCGAGATTTATTATTATGGATTGCTAGTTGATAATGCTATTGATATGGGTAATCATGAGACCTGAGAATTATTGCAAATATGGTTAGTTATGATCTTTGCTGAAAACTTGAATGCTAGCTTGACATATTTACACCAACAAGAGCAAACAGAGTTTGTAAAAGTTTTTCTTTATTTCTTTCAGTTTGTCAACTGAATTGCTTGAGGACAAGCAAGGGTTTAAGCTTGGGGGAGTTGATACGTCTCCGTCGTATCTACTTTTCCAAACACTTTTGCCCTTGTTTTGGACTCTAACTTGTATGATTTGAATGGAACTAACCCGGACTGACTTTGTTTTCAGCAGAATTGCCATGATGTTGTTTTATGTGCAGAAAACAAAATTCTCAGAATGACCTGAAACTCCATGGAATATCTTACAATAAATAATAAAAAATCCTCGCCAAAGATGAAGACCAGGGGGCCCACACCCTTGCCACGAGGGTGGGGGCGCCCCCCCTAGGGCGCGCCCCCTACCTCGTGGGCCCCCTGGAGACCTTCCGACTCCAACTCCAACTCTATATAACTGCTTTCGGGGAGAAAAAATAGGAGAGAAGAAATCATCACATTTTACGATACGGAGCCGCCGCCAAGCCCTAAAACCTCTCAGGAGGGCTGATCTGGGTCCGTTCGGGGCTCCGGAGAGGGGGATTCGTCGCCGTTGTCATCATCAACCATCCTCCATCACCAATTTCATGATGCTCACCGCTGTGCGTGAGTAATTACATCGTAGGCTTGCTGGACGGTGATGGGTTGGATGAGATTTATCATTTAGTCGAGTTAGTTTTGTTAGGGTTTGATCCCTAGTATCCACTATGTTCTGAGATTGATGTTGCTATGACTTTGCTATGCTTAATGCTTGTCACTAGGGCCCGAGTGCCATGATTTCAGATCTGAACCTATTATGTTTTCATCAATATATGAGAGTTCTAGATCATATCTTGCAAGTCTATAGTCACCTATTATGTGTTATGATCCGTTAACCCCAAAGTGACAATAATCGGGAAACTTGCTGGTGATGACCGTAGTTTGAGGAGTTCATGTATTCACTATGTGATAATGCTTTGTTTCGGTTCTCTATTAAAAGGAGACCTTAATATCCCTTAGTTTCCATTAGGACCCCGCTGCCACGGGAGGGTAGGACAAAAGATGTCATGCAAGTTCTTTTCCATAAGCACGTATGACTATTGTCGGTGTCAAAACCGACGAATCTCGGGTAGGGGGTCCCGAACTGTGCGTCTAGGCTGGATGGTAATAGGAGGCAGGGGACACAATGTTTTACCCAGGTTCGGGCCCTCTTGATGGAGGTAAAACCCTACGTCCTGCTTGATTAATATTGATGATATGGGTAGTACAAGAGTAGATCTAGCACGAGATCAGAGAGGCTAAACCCTAGAAGCTAGCCTATGGTATGATTGTATGTTGTGGTTGTTGTCCTACGGACTAAAACCCTTCGGTTTATATAGACACCGGAGAGGGTTAGGGTTACACAAGGTCGGTTACAAAGGAGGAGATATCCATATCCGTATTGCCTAGCTTGCCTTCCACGCCAAGTAGAGTCCCATCCGGACACGAGACGAAGTCTTCAATCTTGTATCTTCATAGTCTAACAGTCCGGCCAATGGAGATAGTCCGGCTGTCCGGAGACCCCCTAATCCAGGACTCCTTCAGTAGCCCCTGAACCAGGCTTCAATGACGATGAGTCCGGCGCGCAGTATTGTCTTCGGCATTGCAAGACGGGTTCCTTCTCCGAATACATCACAAAAGAATTTGAATACGAGGATAGTGTCCGACCCTGCAAAATAAGTTCCACACACCACCGTAGAGAGAATAATATTTTCGCAAATCCAATTTGCTGACTTGTTTTGGCAGCATGATGTTATGTCATGGCCCGGTGATTATTCGAACCGTTTTTCTTCAACCAGCTCCACACAGAATGTGAGGCGGTTTCTTGACACGTCTTGTCAAAGCAGAGATCGTGTTCCCCCAATTACGGGATTCTCATTAATACGGTCGTGGGTAACCCAACCGTGTCTAGGACTTCCTAGATTATAGGCATGTCCCAAACGGCTACGGAGAGGACGCTTGATATTCACCCTCTTTATAAAGGGACAAGGTTTTCGCTTTCTCCCTCCCGTGCTCAATCGAACCCCTCCCCCACCTCGAGTTCAAACACCCAAAGCCCAGGTCAGGTGCTCCGGATCTTCAATCATGTACGGATCCAGCCTTCAAGGCCGGTGGATGCCCTCCTCCGTCACGGAAGAGGATATCAAGAAGTTGAGGGAGGCCAGATACCTGACCGCCGAGGTTTCACATCGGCTGCCTTCTCGAGGGCAGGTCGTCCCTACTCCCAAACCCAACGAGAATGTCGTGTTTGTCTCCCACTTCCTCCGAGGCCTAGGCCTCACTCTGGATCCCTTCGTCAGGGGTTTGATGTTCTATTACGGGCTAGATTTCCACGATCTAGCTCCGGACTCCTTTCTCCACATCTCGACATTTATTGTCGTGTGTGAGGCCTTCCTCCGCATTACCCCTCACTTCGGCCTGTGGCTCAAGACCTTTGAAGTGAAGCCGAAGATGATCGAGGGGCACCATGCAGCGTGCGGAGGCGCGTAAGTAGGCAAGATGGAAGGAGCTCCATGGCCAAAAGGTTCCTTTCCAGAAGTGTCCAAATTATGGCAATGGGAATGGTTTTACATCACGGCTCCCAGAAGTGCCAAGTGGGCAGCTGCCCCCGCTTTCCACTCGGGCCCCCCACCACAACTGATGTCATGGATTAGCAGAGGTCTGAGTTGGGGTCCAGCCAAGGACGTGCCCATACTGCAAAGCCGCATTCAAGATCTCTTCGAGGGAGATTTTAATTTGGTTGTGGTAATGCAAGTTATGCTGGTTCGTCGAGTCCAGCCTTGCAAACGCCGGCCCCTTTGCTTATGGGAGTTCAACCCAGAAGGACCGCGTGACATTCAAAGTTTCCTCGGCCTAACGCACGAGGAGATGTACAAGTCATTCTTCGGACCTCAAATAGAGTGTCCGGATACTACCGAGGATGTGGGCCTGAGCAGTAACCGCGCCACCAAACAAGTAAGAAATCCTCCAGCCAAACACACCATCTTTTATTCATGAAGTTATTTCTGAGAGATCGCTCTTTGACCAGGACTGGCTAACAAAGGCGAAGATGATTCGGTGTCCGGCCCCCCTCCTTGAGGGTTTGGAAAATCCGGTTTTGGAAAAGATGCTCGAGCTCGCACCTTGCCCGGAGCCCTCGAAGGAAGATACGAGGGGAATAATGTGGGCGGAAGCGGGCCCCCATCGCTGCCAGTTCCAACCGAGGGAATGAGCGCCTCCATGAAGTAGGATAACTGGGGGAGGAAGAGGACTGCTTCCGAGGATCCGGAAGCCGAAGCCTCCAAACGGGAGAAGAAGTCTCCAACAGAGGGTCCTGCCTCGGGGGGTGTTCTTACCGCACAAAGTCCGCGGGGGGATCAGCCCTCCAACGAGTCGTAAGTGATCCAAAAAATACTTTCATAGTGAAGGTATACCATCTTTCTTCTGAGAAAATAACCGCCGCATATATCTTGTAGTTCGGGCCTTAGCCCCTCTCAGCTGAGCTCGTCTTCGGGGGATCTTCTTCCGGAGATGATGGAGAGCGAAACGCCTCCCCCGGACTCCTCCGCTCAAGAAGTGGGCGACCCCGAAGTGTCGTCACGGAGGGCCTCTCCGGATCCGGTGAGGCCAGAAGATAATCCCATAGACCCCCGAAGTCCCCAGCGTCCGGCTCCCGAAGAGAGCAAACAAAAGAGTCCGGCACCGTCTGGTATGCGGTCGGACGTTCTGAGCGAGCTGGTGGGGCGAGCGGCCATCTCAGAAGAACACCGTACGCTGATGGGTACGGTGATAGAGAGAATTTCATCCGCCGAAAGCGGATTACATGAAGCCTTTATGAGTCTACTGACAGGCTTTGAGGTACGTGAGATAATATGTGATAGTATCGCACATGTTAGGTGTGCCCTGTGTAGATAGTAGCCCCTGAGACTCTAGTTTTCGTCGAGAATGGTGGCGAACCGAGGATCATAGTCCCAGGCGATAACTAGACTGCTTTTATGTGAAGGCAGTGGAAGCTTCGGTGGCTAGCCGGACTAGTGAGTTTGCCGAATTAAAACGGCAACTGGATGCGGCAGACGCCAACATCGAGCTTGTTAATAAGAGGCTTGACGAGGCACAGGGTAAGTGTTATTTTCTGGTGAATGCACGTAATAAGAGCAGCATGATGCCAGTATCTTTAATTATGTTGTGATTGCAGATGGAGCTGCCACCATGGAAACCTTGCGGGCAGAACTTTCCCGAGCCAAGGAACAAGTGAGGATTAGTAATGCGGCTGCTTTGAAGGCGGCCGAAGAGTTCAAAGCCGAGAAGGCCGCACATTGCGGGAGCAAAGAGAAGATGGCCAAGATGGTCGTAGAATTAAAAGACACTGCCGACCGTTGCCGGCTCCTTGAAAAAGAAAACCGAGCGAAGGCAACGGACCTTGAGAAGGCCACGATGGCGGACAAAGACACCCACTCTGCTATGAGAGCGAAGAAGGAGGAGCTACGGGAAGCCGGGGATATTGCGGCTGGGAAGCCCTTCATGCTACAGAGGAAGTTCAGAGATCCACAGTATGCCCCTCTGGATCGGCTGTGGAGTTCGGCGGATGCATATATGGACTTCGCGGCGAGCGTTGCCGATGCGGCCAAATACTTCCAAGGTCAAACAGATCGTGAGGTGGACAAGCTGTTCTGGTCGCAATTCAACGTTCCAGAGCGTCCTCTTCCATTGACTGATCAGCTAGCCGAATGGGCCGAACTAAATAGGTTGTCCGGACTCGCCATGAGGTCTGTCGTGGATCAGCTATGGCCGGAAAAGCCAAAGCCGAACAGCTATTTCAGCTTAGTGCAGCAATTCCTTGGTGCGGTGCCGCGCATTAATGCGATGAAGAGGTCAGCGTGCATAGAAGGCTCGTGGATGGCCCTTGCCCGTGTTAAAGCATACTGGGCAGAGATGGACGCTACCGCTGTTGCGGCGCAGGTTCCGGCCATAGGCCGAGTGGCTGCCGAGCACTATTTCGAGGAGGTTCTCGAGTGTGCTCGTTTGATAAAGGCCCAATGCTCGAAGAATATTATGTTTGAGTGATATGTATTCCCATTGCAAACACAATGTTTTTATGAAATTTTATAAGGTTGTGTTTATACTTTTGCCTGAAAGTAATATGATGCCTCCTGTGCGGCCGTTTATGTATGCATGTGTATAACCTGAAAGATTGCAGTCGTCGGCTTCAGCCCCACGCATATAATGCGGAGGTGCTCGCAAAAAATGCGTGCTCACACTTAACCCAACGTCTTGGTCCTATTAAGGAGGTGATAGCACAGCGAGCGAGGCAACCGGACTATAATGCTTTAACACTTTCACTTAGCCATAGGAGTTTGACAGTGGGGCTACTAGATAGCCCCTGGTGGCTCCGCACTCTCCCGATCGCGGGGTGCGTACATGCCTGGCCGAAAAATGGCCCTTCGTTAAGGCGGAGGAATCCTAACATTCCGATAGGTCATCGAGTGGTTGACTAGTCTCACGCTATATCATGACAGTCAGTTTTCGGCTTTCTCTACTGAGGTGCTCGTCCGGATGAACCAGGGCACAATCGCAGTAGTTCTCCTGGTGCTGCCTTAGCAGATAAAGCGGAACGTAAGGCACCAAAACACAGGAGCCGGGCAAACCCAACATTTCACCAAAGACAATGATTCGGAGCTGATGCATATAAGGCCAAACTCGCGACGCCGAACACTCCCTGAGGTATTCGGTCTTTATGGTATAAGCCGGGCCTAAATAGTGCCCTTTGTAAGAAGCCCCTTATGTCCAGGTACGTGCATTATTCTGACGTGGACACATGCCAAGACGTCAGCATCCTTCCCAATTGTGCTGAGAATTCGGTGGGTGTGTATCAACAAGAGACAGTAAAAAAGGTTTACACCGGGTCTTAATCTAAAAAGAATCCTTGGAGCGGGTCCCTGCTGCACGTCTGCGCCTGTGTCTCCGTTGTGCCGTATCCTGGATGGGTGTGGCGCGATGGTCATCTGTAAAAGAGAGGAACTTAGGTGAAAAAGTTGTCGTGCAAAAAGTTGATTTTTTAAAGAAACCATGTATAACTAGAAATGAGTAGAAATTGCCACTTGTATGCGCGTGTTGAGCCCCTTGTATTTGTAATAGGGGTGTGGCCATCAATCCAGTACAAATTACATATAGCAGCGCCGGACTCGTCTAACCGCGTCCATGGTCTTGACGACCTATCAAATGCTTTAGTTGGTGAGGCCGTTTTAATTGTACGGCTGCCAAGGCAGTCGCATTCTCTTCGGCGCGCAAAGATCGCTTAATACTTCCGTTCACTGTAATGATGCCATGTGTACCGGGCACCTTGAGCGTGAGGGAAGCGTAATGCGGTATTGCATTAAAGCGAGCAAAAGCTTCGCGTCCAAGTAGTGCTTGATAACCGCATTGGAACGGAGCAATGTGGAAGGTTAAATGTTCGCTACAGGAGTTATCGGGGAAGCCGAATATAACCTTTAGTAGCAGGGAGCCCACGCAGTGAGCCCCTAGGCCTGGCGTTACTCCTTTAAAGGTAGTGTTGCTATGGCAAATTTTCGTTGGGTCTATCCCCATTTCGCGGATTGTATCCTGGTATATCAGGTTTAAACTGCTGCCACCGTCCATCAGGACTCGTGCAAAGTGGTATCCGTCAATTATTGGGTCTAAACCAGGGGAGCCCATCCTGCCCGCCGGATACTTGCTAAGTAATCACGATGGTTGAGAGTGACCGGTTGAGACGACAAGTGGCAGGGTTTCGCGGTGATAGGCCCTTGGGCATATTTATCTGGGAGGGCCGCTTTATTTCTCCCCTTGATCACGTGTAACACGTTTACTGTTTTGACTTCTGGTGGAAATTTCTTTTGTTCCCCAGTGTCTTGCTTGAGAGGCTCATCCTCGTCTCCGCTTGGTGTATCCTCCCCCTTGTGTACGGCGTTTAGCTTGCCGGACTGCTTGAAGACCCAACATTCTCTGTGGGTATGATTAGCGGGTTTACCAGGGGTGCTATGGATTTGACATACTTGGTCTAGAATTTTTTTCAGGCTGGACAATTCATCTCTGGCGCCTTTAGAGGGCGGCTTTTGTTGACCTGGCCGAGAGCTTCGGAATCCGGCGTTTACCGCCGTGCTCTTCGGGCTGTCTTCTTTATTCCGACGCTTATTATTTTTGCTGCATCATGATTTCCCGTTTTCATCTCTAACTTCGGATGTGCTTGGGTCGCTGGTGCTGCATCTGGCTAGCCAGCTGTCCTCACCCGCGCAAAAGCGGGTCATGAGGCTTGTTAATGCTGCCATTGTTCTCGACTTTTCTTAGCCGAGGTGTCTGGCAAGCCATTCGTCGCGGACGCTATGCTTAAAAGCTGCCAAGGCTTCAGCGTCCAGGCAGTCAACTATTTGGTTCTTCTTAGTAAGAAACCTGTTCCAAAGCTTTCGGGCTAACTCTCCGGGCTGTTGAGTTATATGAATCAAATCGTCCGCATCCGGGGGTCGAACATAAGTCCCTTGAAAATTTGCCCGAAAAGCGTCTTCGAGCTCTTCCCAGCTTCCAATGGAGTTTTCGGGGAGG
Source organism: Triticum urartu (assembly GCF_056163025.1). NCBI lineage: Eukaryota > Viridiplantae > Streptophyta > Magnoliopsida > Poales > Poaceae > Triticum > Triticum urartu. Next base: position 116,077,404 of record NC_141875.1, on the reverse strand, counting down.
CTTTTAAGCCAGTGCCGAGCTGGCCCTTTGAGCTTGAGGGGTAAGTACTTGATGGCATGGAGATCATCTCCTCGAGCCATATGGATATGGAGGATGTAGTCCTCAATCCAGACCCCAGGGTCTGTTGTTCCGTCGTATGCCTCTATGTTTACAGGTTTGAATCCCTCTGGAAATTCATGGTCCATCACCTCATCGGTGAAACATAGGGGGTGTGCGGCACCCCTGTATCTGGGTGTATCGTGTTGTTCTGATGTTTGTTGTGTTACATCATATGCTGGGGCGCACTTGCGTGGTCCATAGATGGATCTAGTTGCACCGTCCTTTTGGTGCGAGCCCTCGTGTGGATCGCTTATTGGCTTGTGAGTGTCGTTGTTTGCCGCTCCATGTTGGCCGTGAGGTCGTCAATCCGGCCAGGTGGCCATTTTGATTTTTGGTTGTGGGGGATCTGGGGCCTCCTCATCGAATTCGGGTAGCTCTTGGTGGGGCGATTACCACCATACTTCGCTGTTGTGTTGAGTACTTTACTCCATCTGATTTGGAGTGTGTCCTGCGCAGCCTTGAGCCTTTGCTTCTGCTTTTTCAGACTCCTTGCGGTGGCAACAAGCCTTTGACGGGCATTCTGCTGCTCCAGGTACCTGTCCGGCGTTATGTCATCCGGACTATTATCTTTGACAGAATTGGTTTGTTCGGTTTGATTTTCCGTATTGCCGTGGTCCGGCAGTGGTCCGGCAGTGGTCATGCTGGGTCTGTATGGTCGTTATTTCCGCCGAGGCGGGATTTGGGGCGGTGCTTACGCCACCGCTTTGACTGCTTCTCGAGGGGACAAGCCTTCGTTGCGTCCTTCCGTTCCTCGTCGTCGTCTTCTTTTGGTGTGTCCACCATGTATACGTCATATGATGAGGTGGACATCCGGCGCCCTGTGGGCGGTGGTTCCTCTTCGCCTCCCGCATCGTCGTCCATACCGTCGATGTTTTCAGAGTCCAAGTCGAGCATGTCGGTTGAGTCATCGACAGTGGCTACCAAGTGGGTGGTGGGTGGGCCTCGAATTTCTTCGTCGTCCGCATCCCAGTCCTGCCAGACATAGTTCGGCCAGGATTATCCTGACAAGGAGAGAGACCTTAATGAGTTCAGTATGTCGCCCAAGGGCGAGTGCTGAAAAATATCCGCGGAGGTAAACTCCATGATCGGCGCCCAATCGGATTCGATAGGAACGGGCGCAGGTGGTCCGGAGTCCGTGGCCGGAGAAGGATCCGGCAATTTAACAACACGGCTCTCGTGCAAGGCAAGGTCAATGTTCGGCTCGATCGCCGCTGAGGGTAAGGCCTCCGTGGCAGGGTCCATCCACCCGTCCACAGAAGGCGCGACTAGCTCCGAATTGAGGGTCGGAGCGGCTGCCGGTGCGATCTCCTTAACACTATCCGATGGGAGAGCTAAGTCATGCTCATCGTGACCGCGTGGCGCACAAGGCAGAGGCTCGAATCCGTCGAAGATCAAATCTCCACGGATATCGGCTGTGTAGTTTAAGCTTCCAAGCCTAACCAGGTGGCCAGGGGCGTAACTTTCCATCTGCTCCAGATGGCCAAGCGAATTGGCCCGCGGTGCAAAGCCGCCGAGCACAAGGATCTGTCCAGGGAGAAAAGTCTCACCCTGGACCGCATCGCTATCGATGATAGTAGGAGCCATCAAGCCTAACGGCGACGACACAGAGGATCTCTCAATGAAAGCACCAATGTCGGTGTCAAAACCGGCGGATCTCGGGTAGGGGGTCCCGAACTGTGCGTCTAGGCTGGATGGTAACAGGAGGCAGGGGACACAATGTTTTACCCAGGTTCGGGCCCTCTTGATGGAGGTAAAACCCTACGTCATGCTTCATTAATATTGATGATATGGGTAGTACAAGAGTAGATCTACCACGAGATCAGAGAGGCTAAACCCTAGAAGCTAGCGTATGGTATGATTGTATGTTGTGGTTGTTGTCCTACGGACTAAAACCCTTCGGTTTATATAGACACTGGAGAGGGTTAGGGTTACACAAGGTCGGTTACAAAGGAGGAGATATCCATATCCGTATTGCCTAGCTTGCCTTCCACGCCAAGTAGAGTCCCATCCGGACATGAGACGAAGTCTTCAATCTTGTATCTTCATAGTCTAACAGTCCGGCCAATGGAGATAGTCCGACTGTCCGGAGACCCCCTAATCTAGGACTCCCTCAACTATATTCGGAATACATGCCTACATTACATTGACGAATTGGAACTAGTTCTGTGTCACCCTATGTTATGATTGTTACATGATGAACCGCATCCGGCATAATTATCCATCATTGATCCAATGCCTACGAGCTTTCCATATACTGGTTTACGCTTATTTACTTTCCGTTGCTATTGTTACAATCACTACAAAATACCAAAAACATTACTTTGCTTTCATTACTCTTTTGTTACCGTTACCATCACTATCATAGTACTTTGCTACTAAACACTTTGCCGCAGATACTAAGTTTCCAGGTGTGGTTGAATTGACAACTCAGCTGCTAATACTTGAGAATATTCTTTTGCTCCCCTTGTGTCGAATCAATAAATTTGGGTTGAGTACTCTACCCTCGAAAGCTGTCGCGATCCCCTATAATTGTGGGTTATCAATCTATTCGATGTATTCTTCTTTTTGCGGTGTGTTTGTTGAGACCGATGAATTGTGGGTTTATGATCAAGTCTATCTATGAATAATATTTGAATCTTCTCTGAATTCTTTTATGTATGATTGGTTATCTTTGCAAGTCTCTTCAAATTATCAGTTTGGTTTGGCCTACTAGATTGATCTTTCTTGCAATGGGAGAAGTGCTTAGCTTTGGGTTCAATCTTGCGGTGTCCTTTCCCGGTGAGAGTAAGGACAGCAAGGCACGTATTGTATTGTTGCCATCGAGGATAACAAGATGGGGTTTTCTTCATATTGCATGAGTCTATCCCTCTACATCATGTCATCTTGCTTAAGGCGTTACTCTGTTTTTAACTTAATACTCTAGATGCATGCTGGATAGCGGTTGATGAGTGGAGTAATAGTAGTAGATGCAGGCAGGAGTCGGTCTACTTGTCTCGGACGTGATGCCTATATACATGATCATACCTAGATATTCTCATAACTATGCTCAATTCTGTCAATTGCACAACAGTAATTTGTTCACCCACCGTAGAATACTTATGCTCTCAAGAGAAGCCACTAGTGAAACCTATGGCCCACGGGTCTATCTTTATCATATTAATCTCCTACTACTTAGTTATTTACTTTGCCTTTATTTTACTTTGCATCTTTATCATATTAATACAAAAAATATTATCTTATAATATCTATCAGATCTCACTCTCGTAAGTGGCCTTATAGGGATTGACAACCCCTATTTGCGTTGGTTGCGTGGATTTATTTGTTTTGTGCAGGTGCGAGGGACTCGCGCGTAGCCTCCTACTGGTTTGATACCTTGGTTCTCAAAAACTGAGGGAAATACTTACGCTACTTTGCTGCATCATCCCTTCCTCTTCGGGGAAAACCAACGCAGTGCTCAAGAGGTAGCAAGAAGGATTTCTCGCGCTGTTGCCAGGGAGGTCTACGCAAAAGTCAACATACCAAGTACCCATCACATACCCTTATCTCCCGCATTACATTATTTGCCATTTGCCTCTCATTTTCCTCTCCCCCACTCCACCCTTGCCGTTTCATTTTCCCTCTCTCTCTATCCTCCCTCTCTTTCTCTATTTGCCTCCTTTTGCCCGCTTGCTTTTTGTTTGCTTGTGTGTTAGTTTGCTTGCTTGTCACGATGACTCAAGATAATACTAAATTGTGTGACTTCACCAATACCAACAACAATGATTTTATTAGCACTCTGATTGCTCCTCTTACCGATGCTGAATCTTGTGAAATTAATGTTGCTTTGCTGAATCTTGTCATTGTTAAATCCGTTTTCCGGCCTTCCTAGTGAAGATGCCGCTACCCATCTAAATAGCTTCGTTGATTTGTGTGACATGCAAAAGAAGAAAGATGTGGATAATGATATTGTTAAATTGAAGCTATTTCCTTTTTTCTTAGAGATCGTGCTAAAGCTTGGTTTTCGTCTTTGCCTAAAAATAGTATTGATTCATGGAACAAGTGCAAAGATGCTTTTATCTGTAAGTATTTTCCTCCCGCTAAGATCATCTCTCTTAGAAACGATATTATGAACTTTAAGCAACTTGATCATGAACATGTTGCACAAGCTTGGGAGAGAATGAAACTAATGATACGTAATTGCCCTACTCATGGTTTAAATTTATGGATGATTGTTCAAAAAATTTATGCTGGATTGAATTTTGCTTCTAGAAATCTTCTAGATTCGGCCGCGGGAGGCACTTTTATGGAAATAACTTTAGGATAAGCTACTAACCTCCTAGATAATATTATGGTTAATTCTTCTCAATGGCATACTGAAAGATCTACTAATAAAAAGGTGCATGTGATAGAAGAAATTAATGTTTTGAGTGGAAAGATGGATGAACTTATGAAATTATTTGCTAATAAGAGTGTTTCTTATGATCCTAATGATATGCCCTTGTCTACTTTGATTGAGAATAATAATGAATCTATGGATGTGAATTTTGTTGGTAGGAACAATTTTGGTAATAACGCGTATAGAGGAAGTTTCAACCCTAGGCCATATCCTAGTAATCCCTCTAATAATTATGGTAATTCCTACAACAATTCTTATCTTATAATAATATGCCCTCTGATTTTGAATCTAATATTAAAGAATTTATTTCTTTGCAAAAGAATTTCAATGCTATGATTGAAGAAAAATTGCTTAAGATTGATGATTTGGCTAGGAACGTTGATAGAATTGCTCTTGATGTTGATTCTTTGAAACTTAGATCTATTCCACCTAAGAATGATATCAATGAGTCTCTCAAAGCCATGAGAATTTCCATTGATGAGTGCAAAGAAAGAACCGCTAGGATGCGTGCTAAGAAAGATGCCTTTATAAGAGCGTGCTCTTCTAGTTCCTATGAAAATAATGATGAAGATCTAAAAGTTATTGATGAGTCCCCTATTAAATCTTTGTTTTGCAATATGAATCTTGATAATGATGGGACTGAATACGATCCACCTTTACCTAGAAGGCGTTCCAAGAATTCTGAATTTGTTGATCTTGATACTAAATTTGATAAAAGTGGGATTGAAGAAATTAAAACCCTAGATGTTGCTAAACCCACTATTATGGATTTCAAGGAATTTAACTATGAAAATTGCTCTTTGATTGATTGTATTTCCTTGTTGCAATCTGTAAGTGCATCCAGTGCCACCCCTAGTTGGTTTTGGAGTATTGACGACAAACCTAGTCGAGGGACTAATGTGTTTGTGAGAATTGTAGGATAACACAGGTAGAAGTCCCTCATTGATTCGGTTTTCCTACCAGAGATGACCCCTGAAAATGTATGAAGACATTGAAGTCAAAGGTGGTATGTGAAGACATTGACATTGAAGACTATGACAAGAAAAGACATCGCGTGAAGACTATGAAGCGCGAAGACTTAGTTGTTTCGTTGTTTCGTTTTCTTCTTTGTTGAGTCATAGGAACCACCGTACTGTTAAGAGGGGTCCAAGTGAACTAGTTAGAATGACTGAAGTGATGCTTAACCAAAATCCTATGTCTTCGAGCGAAGACAATGAGAGCAAATCTTATCCAGAGTTGGATAAGTCAGCTTTGCTTGTAGCCCAAGTGGTCGTGTGTGTTTGAAATCTGACCATTGGAACACATGTCAGTTCCTTAGTGACCCAGGGTCATTTCGGACAAATCAGGTCGGGTTGCCTAGTGGCTATAAATAGCCCACCCCCTACAACCATAAATGGTTGGCTGCTCAGAGTTAGTATATAGCTTTTGTCGTTTGAGAGAAACCCACCTCGAAGCCTTTGAGAGAGAATTCCTTGCGAGGACAAAGCCCTAAACACCCAGAGCAAAAGAGTGTTAGGCATCATTGAAGTCTTCCTGTCTGTGTGATCTGAAGACTTATTACACTTGAGGACTGTGTATCCTCCAGCCGGTTAGGCGTCATGTTCTGAGCATCCAAGAGTCATTGTGTATCGCCGGTGAACGAAGTCTGTGAAGGTTTGGAAGTCTACCTTGAAGACTTACCAGAGTGATTGGGCGAGGACTGGGTGTCCTTAGCTCAAGGGGAATAAGGTGAAGACGCAGTCTTCTGAGTTAAATCTCAGCCTCCGTAACCAGACGTACAGTTGTCACGGCAACTGGAACTGGTCCAACAAATCATTGTCTTCAACAAGCCACTAGTTCTATCCTTCCCATCTCTTTATTTGCAGATTGGTCCTTGTGAAGTCATTGCCTGTTTGCACTATCTATTTGTCTTCACTGTGTGACTGCTTGTTCTGATTGGCTTCATACTATCTTCCATCCTGATCTATACTGCATAGCTGCTATTAATCTTTGTGCTTTCATTTCATTGAATACTTGACTATGGCTTGCTTAGTGTAGTCTACCTTCCGCTGCATGGTTATAGGTTTATCTCTATCATTTGTCTTCGAAACTTCCATGTTTTGAAGACTTTCATAAAAATTGCCTATTCACCCCCCCCCCTTCTAGTCGATCACTGGCACTTTCAATTGGTATCAGAGCAAGGTACTCCCTTGTTCTGTGTGATTTGGTTTAACCACCTGGAGTTTTAGCTATGTCGACTGCAAGGATAATCAAAGTCTCCGCTGCGTGCCCAGTCTTCGATGGAACTGAATATCCCTACTGGAAGAATAAGATGCGCATGCATCTGGAAGCCATTGATGTCGACCTCTAGTATGTCGTCAAGAATGGCGTCCCCAAGACTGGTGAAGGTGTCACTGCTGCTGATGTCAAAAAGTTCGTTCAACTGGATTCCACTGCCAAGAACATCATCTGTGGTCATCTGACCAAAGGACAGTATGGCCGTGTGAGTGCTCTGGAAACATCCAAGCTAGTCTGGGACTGGCTCTCCAAGGTCAACGAAGGCGTCTCAACCCAGAGAGATCAAATAATCAGTGTCCTTCACAACCTCTTCAACCGCTTCAAGAGAAACGACAATGAGAATGTTCAGCTCACGTTTGATCGACTCACTGACATCACAAATGAGCTTCAAGCCCTCGGCGCTACTGAGATCACCAAGCATGAAGTCGTTAAGACACTCCTGAGATCACTTGATAGCTCGTTTGATACCCTAGCCCTGATGATACAAGAACGCCCTGACTTCAAGACACTCGATCTGTCTGACATACTTGAATGGCTCAACACACATGAGTTTCAGCTTTCTGAGAAAAGAGACATCTACGGTCCCAACTATGGGCGAACTCGTGCTTTGAAGGCAAAAGTTGTTTCCTCATCTGAAGAAGAATCTGATTGCAGTACTGATGATCCTGAAGACATTGGAAAGGAGCTTGCTATGCTTGTGAAGAAGTTCCAGAAATTCACCAAGAAGAAAGGCTTCAGAAAGTCCTCACGATACAGCTCAAGGAATGATGAAGCTTCTGCTCATGACTACAAGAAGAGAACATGCCACAAGTGCAAGAAACCTGGTCACTACATCTCTGAGTGTCCGCAGTGGGACAATGAGAACAACAAGAAGAAGAAGAGCAAGGAATATGATTCTGACGACAAGAAGAAGAAGAAGAAGAAGAAATACTCAAAGTCTTCTTCCAAGTCTTCATCAAAGTCTTCATCACATAAGAAGAGCTCATCTGGCAAGGCTCGTGCGTTTCTTGGCAAGGAAATGGATTCAGAGGAGGAGTCTTCTTCTGAGGAGGCGGAGGTGGAGTCTGAGGAGGAGTCCGATTCTGGCATTGCAAGTCTGGCTACAGCCTACGTTGCCAAGTCCATCTTCAACATTGAAGACAATGACTTCATCACCGACGCCGATGCTAATGACCAGGACAACTCCGCTCCCACCTACTGCTTCATGGCACGCGGTGCCAAGGGTATGACACCGGCTGCTTCAGAATGAATTATTGATAGTGGATGTATTAATCACATGACTGGCAAGCGAAGTCTTCTCATGGACTCAACCTTACGTTCATCTGACAAGAGTCACATCACATTTGTTGATACTGGTAAAAGCAAGGTATTGGGTCTAGGTAGAGTTGCAATCTCAAGGGATCAGCACATGGATAAAGTGATGCTTGTTGAATCCCTTGGTTTCAACTTAATGTCTGTCTCAATGCTTTGCGATTTAAACATGATTGTGATGTTTGGAAAATATCGTTTCCTTGTTCTAATGGAATCTGACAAGTCTCTAGTCTTTGAAGGGTGTCGGAAAGATGATTTGTACATGGTAGATTTCTCAGCAGGACCACAGCTTGCCGTATGTCTTCTTGCAAAGCTTCAGATGCTGGCTCTGGCATCGGAGGCTAGGGCATGCTGGCATGAGGAACTTGCACACTCTTGCAAAGAAGAAGCATATCATAGGCATCGAGGGCGTCAAGTTCAAGAAGGATCACTTATGTGGTGCCTGCGAAGCTGGAAAGATGACGAGGGCCAAGCATCCCTCGAAGACAATCATGACAACGACTCAACCCTTCGAACTGCTACACATGGACCTCTTTGGTCCCACTCACTACTCAACTCTTACTACTACTGCTTATCTCTATGGGTTCATCATTGTAGATGATTATTCAAGATATACATGGGTACATATAATCCTCTACAAGACTGAAGTGCAGGATGTCTTCAGACGCTTCTCCAATCAAGCCATGAACAAGTATGGCGTCAAGATCAAGCACATCATAAGTGACAATGGCACTAAATTCAAGAACACTGGCCTCGACACTTACCTTGATACTTTGGGCGTCACTCATGAATTCTTAGCTCTGCACACGCCGCAGCAGAATGGCGTCGTGGAACGCAAGAACAGAACACTTATTGAGATGGCCCGGACGATGCTCGATGAATACAAGACTCCAAGAAAGTTCTGGCCTGAAGCCATTGATACTTCATGTCATATCATCAACCGTGTTTATATTCACAAGCTTCTGAACAAAACATCCTATGAGATCCTCACTGGTAAGAAGCCAAATGGCAGTTACTTCAGAGTATTTGGTGCCAGGTGCTGGATCAAGGATCCACATCACACTTCAAAATTTGCACCGAAAGCACATGAAGGTTTTATTCTTGGATACGGAAAGGATTCACACTCCTACAGAGTCTTCAACATCTTTCACTATAAAGTGGTTGAAACTGTGGATGTGCGGTTCGATGAGACTAATGGCTCGCAAAGAGAGCACCTGCCAAATGTGCTAGATGATGTTCCATCCAGTGAATCCATCAAACTTATGGGAACTGGATAAATCATACCGTCTGAAGCACAGCCTGAAGAGGAACTCATCATCTTTGCACCTGATCAACCTGAAGACAATGCTCAGCCTGAAGACAATCCTTCTAATGATGACAATGATCAGCAAGAGTAAAATCTTCGTCCTGCTCATCCTCGTGTTGCAAATGAAGTACAGATTGAGATAATAATTGATAGCATCAATGCACCTGGTCCACTCACTCGTTCAAGGGCAACACAACTAGCAAATTTCTATGGACACTTCGCATTCGTCTCAATATCTGAACCCAAGAAAGTTGATGAAGCCTTCATGGAACCTGAATGGATTCAAGCTATGCAAGAAGAGCTTCAACAATTCGAGCTGAATAATGTATGGGAACTGGTCAAGCGTCCCGATCCTCGTAAGCACAATATCATAGGCACTAAATGGATATATCGCAACAAGCAAGATGAGCATGGTCAAGTTGTCAGAAACAAAGCTCATCTCGTTGCTCAAGGATACACTCAAGTTGAAGGAATTGACTTCGATGAAACATTTGCTCCTATGGCTAGGATTGAAGCTATACGCATACTGCTAGCCTATGCAAATCATCATAACATCCTTCTGTATCAAATGGATGTGAAGAGTGATTTTCTCAATGGCAAGATTGAAGAAGAAGTGTATGTTGCACAACCGCCTGGCTTTGAAGATCCAAAACATCCTGACATGGTGTATAAGCTCAACAAGGCACTGTATGCCCTCAAACAAGCCCCTTGTGCTTGGTATGACACACTCAAAGACTTCCTGAAGAGCAAAGGCTTCAAACCTGGTTCCCTAGATACCACACTCCTCACGAAGACATATGATGGTGAATTGTTTGTGTGCCAAATATATGTGGATGACATTATCTTCGGCTACACTAATCAGAAATACAGTGATGAGTTTGGATACATGATGCAAGAGCAATATTAGATGTCCATGATGGGAGAGTTGAAGTTCTTCGTTGGTCTTCAAATACAACACCAACGCAACGGCATCTTCATATCTCAATAGAAATACCTCAAAGATTGCCTGAAGAAGTTTGGAATGAAAGACTGCAAAGGTTACATGACACCAATGCCAGCTAAACACCATCTGGGTCCCGACGACAATGGTAAAGAGTTCGATCAAAAGGTATACCGCTCCATGATTGGTTCTTTGCTTTATTTATGTGCATCTAGGCCAGATATCATGCTTAGTATTTGCATGTGTGCCCGATCCCAAGCGGCACCAAAGGAATCGCATCACTTAACTGTGAAGCGAATTCTTCGATATTTGGCTCACACCCCAACACTAGGATTATGGTATCCAAAGGGCTCAGAGTTTGATCTAGTTGGATTCTCGGATGCTGATTATGCTGGTGACAAGGTGGATCGCAAGTCTACATCAGGCACATGTCACTTTCTGGGATGATCACTTGTATGTTGGTCTTCAAAGAAGCAGAACTGTGTATCTCTCTCCACTGCTGAATCTGAATACATTGCTGCTGGATCTTGTTGCGCTCATATTCTATGGATGAAGCAAACACTCAAAGACTATGGCATTCATCTGAAGCAAGTGCCACTCTACTGCGACAACAAAAGCGCCATCAAGATTGCTAACAACCCAGTTCAGCACTCGAAGACAAAGCACATTGAAATTCGTCATCACTTTCTAAGAGATCATGTCATGAAGGAAGATATTGATATCATACACGTCAACACTGAAGAGCAACTGGCAGATATCTTCACAAAGCCCTTGGATGAGAAAAGGTTTTGCAAGTTTTGGTGTGAGCTAAATATCTTGGAATCCTCAAATGTCCTATGATCAGGCACATATCCTAACACTTATGCATGTTGATGACTTAGATGTGCAACACACGAAGTAAAGTATGTCTGTCAGTGTCAAAACCGGCGGATCTCGGGTAGGGGGTCCCGAACTATGCGTCTAAGGCGGATGGTAACAGGAGGCAAGGGACAGGATGTTTTACCCAGGTTCGGGCCCTCTTGATGGAGGTAAAACCCTACGTCCTGCTTGATTAATATTGATGATATGGGTAGTACAAGAGTAGATCTACCACGAGATCAAGGAGGCTAAACCCTAGAAGCTAGCCTATGGTATGATTGTTGTTGGTCCTACGGACTAAAACCCTCTGGTTTATATAGACACCGGAGAGGGCTAGGGTTACACAGAGTCGGTTACAATGGTAGGAGATCCACATATCCGTATCGCCAAGCTTGCCTTCCACGCCAAGGAAAGTCCCTTCCAGACACGGGATGAAGTCTTCAATCTTGTATCTTCATAGTCCAGGAGTCCGGCCGAAGGTATAGTCCGGCTATCCGGACACCCCCTAATCCAGGACTCCCTCAGTAGCCCCTGAACCAGGCTTCAATGACGACGAGTCCGGTGCGCAGATTGTCTTCAGCATTGCAAGGCGGGTTCCTCCTCCAAGTATTTCATAGAAGATTTTGAACACAAAGGTAGTATCCAGCTCTGCAAAATAAGTTTCCACATATTGCCATAGAGAGAATAATATTTACACAAATCTAATCTGCTGACGTATTCCGTAGCGTGACATCACACCACGGCCAAGTCTTTATTCGAATAGTTTTACCGTCCCACCTCAGCGCATTTAGCGAGGCGGTTTCCTTAGCACGTCTTGTCAAAGCAAAGATCGTGTCCCCTTATTCCGGGATTCTCATCAATACGGGCGTGGGTAACCCAGTCGTACTCGTTGGTATGTTTTCTCGATCAAAGGCGTGTCCCAAACGGTCACGGGGAGGGCCCTTGGTATTCAACCTCTTATAAAGAGACCAAGACCTTACTCCTTTCTTTCAATCTCAAACGAGTTCGCCCTTCACCTCGAGTTCCAACACCCAAGGCTCCAGATTTCAAGCGCTTCGGACCTTCGACAATGTCCGGTTCCGACCTTCGAGGCCGATGGATGCGACGGAGGAGGACGTGCTGAAGTTGAGAGAGGCGAGGTTCTTGACCGGCGAAATCTCGCATAGGCTGCCTACTCAAGGGAAGGTCATTCCCACTCCCAAGCCTGGTGAGAGTGTGGTGTTCATGTCTCACTTCCTTCGGGGGCTAGGCTTCCCGACGGATCCCTTCGTGAGGGGGCTCATGTTTTATTATGGGCTGGAATTTCATGACTTAGCTCTGGAGTCCATCCTCCATATTTCCTCATTCATCGTCGTGTGTGAAGCCCTCCTCCGTATTACTCCTCACTTTGGACTATGGCTCAAGACCTTCAAAGTAGAGCCGAAGATGATCGAGGGACGGCACGCGGAGTGCGGAGGTGCTTTTATAAGCAAGAATGCTAGTGCTCCATGGCCCGAGGGCTCTTTTCAAGGGGAGTCCAGCTTATGGCAACGAGAGTGGTTTTATATCACAGCTCCCAGGAGCACCAAGTGGGTGGCGCTGCCTGCTTTCCGCTCGGGTCCCCCGCCACGACTGGCGTCATGGGTCAATAAGGGGCTGGACTGGGGGTCGGTAAAGGACGTGCCCCTGTTGCAGGGCCGCATCCGAGATCTCCTAGAAAGAGACATCAGTCTGGTCGTGGTGACGTAGGTTATGTTAATTCGCTGAGTTCTGCCCTGCAAACGTCGCCCCCTCCGCCTGTGGGAGTTCAACCCGGAGGGACCACGAGTTCTCCAACATTTTCTTGGCATGACGCCCGTGGAGATGTACAAATTGTTCTTCGGACCACAAGTAGTGTGTCCGGATTCTATGGAGGACGCAGGTCTGAGCTGCAATCGTCCGGATACTCAAGTAAGTAGCCTTGTGCCCGGACTTGCTATCCGTATATTTATCATAAAATTGCCCCTAAAAGAGTTGTCCTTTCAACAGGAGTGGATAGCGAAAGCAAAGCTAATCAGGTGTCCGGCCCCCCTCCCCGAGACCACGCCGGATCCCGTGCTAGTCAGGATGTTGGAGGTTGTGTGTTCGGAGGAAAGCGAGGGAGGGGACAAGGAAGCTACAACCTCCTCGAAGAAGGTTGTCCGGAAGGGAGGAATCGAAAATTCCTCTCCTCAGGGGAAGAAGAGGACCGCTCTCTAACGACCCGGAGACCATGGCCTCAAAGCGGGGGAAGAAATCTTCGTCAGAGGGTCCTGCACCAGGGGATACTTCAGCCGAATTATGCCCTCAAGGGGATCAGCCCTCCACCGAGCCGTAAGTAGAGAGGAGTTTTTCTTTTTAAGAAATGAGAGAAATCCTTGCGTTATATCTGAGAAGAGTAATCGAAAATTTACCTTGTAGCTCGGACCTTAGCCCTTCTCAGCAAAGCTCGTCTTCGGGGGATCTTCTTCCTGAGATGATGGAGAGCGGAACGCCTCCCCCTGCCGTACCACCTTGCGAGGCGGGCGACCCTGAGGTATCGTCGCGGAGGGTTTCTCTGAATCTGGCAGGGCCGGAAGGTAGTCATATGGCCCCCCAAAGCCCTCCGCGTCCGGCCTTCGAAAAGGGCCATCGGACGAGTCCGGCACCTTCTGGTGCGCGGTCGGAGGAGCTGAAGGATCTGCTAGGGCGAGCATCTATCTCAGAGGAGCACCGTGCATTGATGGGTACGGTGATTGAGAGGATTTCATCCGCGGAGAGCGGATTGCACGAGGCCATCAGGAGTTTACTGACAGGTTTTGAGGTACGCGAAATAATGTACCCTTTTTGGACAGTTGATCATAAATAAGATGCGCCCTGTGTAGATAGTAGCCCCTGAGACTCTATGCATTGTCAAAAGTGACGGCGCGCAGAGGATCATAATCCCAAGGTCTAATATGCCGCCTTCATACGTAGGTGGCGAAGTGTCCGGTGGCAAGCCGGACTGATGAATTTGCCGAGCTAAAGCGGCAACTTGACGTGGCAGATGCCGACATCGCGCTTGTCAACAAGCGGCTTGACGAGGCACAAGGTATGTAATTCCTCCGGCAGCACCTGGTAAGAGGAGCTTTATGCCAGTATCTTACAATGTGTGCGCTTGATGCAGATGGTGCTGCTGCCATGGAGAATCTTCGGGCGGAACTTGCCCGAGCCAAGGAGCAAGCCAGGAAAAGTGATGCGGCTGCCGGAAAGGCAATTGAAGAGCTGAAAGCCGAACAGGCTGCTCACTGCCGAAGCAAGAAGGAAATGGCCGAGATGGCCGTGAAGCTGAAGAACGCTTTGCAAGCTTCTTGAAAAAAAGATTGGGCGGAACAGACGGACCTGGAGAAGGCCGTTGCCGATGCCAAGGATGCTCGCTCTGCGATGAGAGCTATGAAGGAGGAGCTGCGTCAGGCCGGAGAGATCGCGGCTGGAAAGCCCTTTATGCTGCGGAGGAAGTTCTGTAATCCTAAACATGCTCCGTTAGACCGGATGTGGGGTACGGTGGACACCTATCTGGATTTGGCAGCGAGTGCCGCAGATGCGGCCTTACACTTCCGAGATCAAGAAGATCGCGAAGTGGAAAAGCTCTTTTGGTCGCAGTTCCATAATCCGGAGCGTCCACTGTCATTAGCCGATCATTTGGTCGAATGGGCCGAGCTAAATAGGTTGTCCGGACTCGCCATGAAGTATGTCATGAGTCATCTGTGGCCAGAGAGGCCAGAGCCGAAAAGTTATTTCAACTTGGTGCAGTAGTTCCTTGGTGCGGCACCACATATCAATGCGATGAAGAGGTCAGCGTGCATAGAGGGTGCGCGGATGGCTCTTGCCCGTGTCAAGACATACTGGGCAGAAATGGAGGCCACCGCTGTTGCATCCCCAGACTCGGATGGAAGCCGAGCACTATTTTCAGGAAGTTCTGCAAGGCGCTCGTTTAATAGAGACGCGGTGCTCGAAGGATACTATATTCGAATAGCATATATTATTGTAAAACAATATTTTGATAAATTGTAGAAGCTTTTTATACTTGTGCCTGCAAGTATTATAATACCTCCTGTGCGGCCGTTTAACATATATGTATATATAATCTGAAAGATGGCAGTCATCGGCTTCAGCCCCCACGCACATAATGCGGGGGTGTTCGCAGAAGGCGCATTTTCACACTTGATCCAACGTCTTGGTCCTACAAAGGAGGTGATAGCGCAGCGAACTAGGCAATCGGACTATGATGCTTTATCACTTTCACTTAGCCATAGGAGTTTAACAGTGAGGCTACTTATATAGCCCCTGGTGGCGCCTGCGCTCGCCCGAACTCGGGGCGCGTATGTGCCTGGCCGAGAAGCGGCCCTTCGTTAATGCGGAGGAATCCTAAAGATTCTGGTAAGTCGTCGAGTGGTTGACCAGTCTCACGCTATATCATGACAGTCAGTTTTCGGCTTTCTCTACTGAGGTGCTCGCCTGGCCGAACCGGGGCACAATCGCAGTAGTTCTCCTGGTGCTGCCTTAGCCGATAGAGCGGAACGTAAGGTAGCAAAACACAGGAGCCGGGCAAACCCAACATTTGACCAAAGACATGATTCGAAGCTGATGCATATAAGGCCAAACTCGCGATGCCAAACACTCCCTAAGGTATTCGGTCTTTATGAGGGCGGGCGGGATAACGCCCTTAGTAATAAGCCCCTAGTGTCCAGGTACGCGCAAAACTCTGATGTGGCCACATGCCAAAACGCCAGCCTCCTCCTTGGTTATACCAAGAAACCAGGGGATGTGTATCAACAAGAGACAGTAAAAAAGGTTTACGCAGGGTCTTAATCTGAAAAGAATCCTTGGAACGGGTCCCTGCTGCACGTCTGCGCCTGTGTCTCTGTTGTGCCGTATCCTGGACGGGCGTAGCACGGTGTTCATCTGTAAAAGAGAGGAAGTTAGTTAAAGAAAGATCGTGCCGAACATGAGTTATACTAAATAAACAAAGTATAAATCGAAATGGGTAAAACTGAGCTTTATTGTCTCTTGTTTTGTATGCGCGGAGCCCCTAGTACAGGGGTATACGGCTATAAAAGCCTTTATCAATTGTATGTTTATGCCGGACTCGTCTAGTTGTGTCTGTGGTCTTGACGACCTGTTTAGGTGCTTTGGCTGGTGAAGCCGCTTTATTGTGGGGCTGTCAAGGCAGCCGCACTGTCTTACGCGCGGGAGGAACACTCAATGTTTTCCCTTTAATGAGATGATGCCTTGTGGACTGGGCATCTTAAGCGTAAGAGATGCATAATGCGGTATTGCGTTAAAGCGGGCGAGAGCTTCGCGCCCCAGCAGTGCTTGATAGCTACTTGAGAATGGGGCGATGTGGAAAGTTAGCTGTTCGCGACGGAAGTTATCGGGGGAGCCGAACATAACTTCTATCCAGAGAGAACCCATACAACGGGCATCCGGGCCTGGCCTTACCCCTTGAAAGGAGGTTTTGCTATGGCGAATTTTTGTTGGGTCTATCCCCATTGTCGGTGTCAAAACCGGCGGATCTCGGGTAGGGGGTCCCAAACTGTGCGTCTAGGCCGGATGGTAACAGGAGGCAAGGGACACGAAGTTTTACCCAGGTTCGGGCCCTATCGATGGAGGTAAAACCCTACGTCCTACTTGATTAATATTGATGATATGGGTAGTACAAGAGTAGATCTACCACGAGATCGGAGAGGCTAAACCCTAGAAGCTAGCCTATGGTATGATTGTTGTTGTCTATGTTGTCCTACAGACTAAAACCCTCCGGTTTATATAGACACCGGATGGGGTTAGGGTTACATTGAGTCGGTTACAATGGTAGGAGATCTACATATCTGTATCGCCAAGCTTGCCTTCCATGCCAAGGAAAGTCCCTTCCGGACACGGGGCAGAGTCTTCAATCTTGTATCTTCATAGTCCAACAGTCCGGCCAAAGGATATAGTCCGGCCATCCAGACACCCCCTAATCCAGGACTCCCTCAGTATCCCCCGAACCAGGCTTCAATGACGATGAGTCCGGCGCGCAGATTGTCTTCGGCATTGCAAGGCGGGTTCTCCTCCAAATTCCGTGTACTTGTTTGAATAAAGTCCGATTTCTTGTAGATGTTGCGCTCCTCGGCTTCTACGCCCAATAATGGCCGCTTCCCACGTGTCAAACGAATATGAAAAGTCTGAGTGTTTTTACATTCACACCCCTAGCCGTGTAAATGAGCTGCCCTATTTAAGGGGACGAGGATTTAGATCCAATCCACACCTTCTCCCCTCCGCGAGTGTTCATCGGAGCGCATCCGACAAAGGTCCATTCCACCATGGCCAGCCGTTGCAACTCCTCCTCTCGCCCTTCCAGCCCTAAGCCTGGATATTGGGAGAGATGTTCCATCCCGCATAGCGAGCTAGTGACACTCCAGACCAAGGGATTTCTCCCCCCGGCCTATATGGTCCCGGTTCTAGCTGGTCTTGCCGTCTACAACGGCGGAGAGCAAGCAGAGAATGCCCCTAATCCCTCCAAAGGAGAGCGGGTGTGCCTCGTCCCTTACTTAATAAGGGGGCTCGGATTTCCAATCCATCCATTTCTCTGGGGGCTGCTGGAGTTCTACGGCCTCCAGCTACATAATCTCACGTCTACCTCAGTACTGCATATCGCGGGCTTTGTAGCCCTCTGCGAGCTGTTCTTGGGTATCGAAGCTCATTTCGGACTGTGGAAGGAGCTATTTTGTCTCGTGCCCCGTTCCAAGAAGGGGTCAATGTATCAAGTGGGTGGAGCCGAAGTATGGCGCATCGCCGTGACCGGATATCTGTCCGGAACCCCAAAGAAGGCGTCCAAAGACTGGCCCTCGGAGTGGTTTTATATAGAAGACGTCCCGCTGCCGGATCCTGTCCGGATCGGCCTTCTTGAATTCAACAATGCTCCCTTAAAGAAGCGCCTAATCTGGCGCCCATGAAGCCCTCAGAGGGGAGGTGACAGGGACATCATTTACCTGATGGGCCGAATAAGATTGTTAGCCCATTCCGGACTAACCATGATCGGGGTTATGGCCGAATGCATTATGCGGGGGGTGCAGCCGCTTCAGTATAGAAGCCAACCCATGTGGGACTTCAACGGGGAGGACGACGCCACCCACTACGGTCGTAAGGGGGCAGATTCAGCTGCCGCTCTACTGAAGATCTTGTCCACTTTGTATAAGGGAGAAGAGGAGGAATTTCTCCGCATCAACCCTCAGGGCGGATTCTCCATGCACAATCCCCCAAGCTGGGTAAGCGGCCGTATTTACTTGTCCATCCGTTTTGTATTCCCATTGTTAAATATTCAGTCTGACCACTTCAACGCAGGAACTGCGCCCGGCTGTTAAGGAAATAAGCAGCCCTCCACCACAACCCGAGGACCCAGGACGGTCCCTCGACCCGGCCTCCCAAGAGGATCCGGACATATCTGTGGAGCTGATTGATGGAGTGTTCCATCAATTGAGAAAGGACAACGCCTTGGTGGCCATTACGGCCGATTACCCAGGGCTAATCCTGACCCCCCAGGTACCTGAGATCAAAGTCCCAGTACCCCGAATAGGTATCCGCCCACTCGTGTTCAGTTTCCTGATTGCAACCGAATCTTTGCAGGGGAGGTATTTAAGGCGGAAGGCCGAACCTGCGGCGACAAGCCAACGAGGGGCCGTAGGGCCCCGCGGGCAGAAAAGAAGTGCAGTCCGGACCGAGGCGTCAGCGCAAAGGTATGGCGCGCCCCCTTATCCCAGGTGTTATACCTTTGAGGCATATTGACACTCGCGCTCTTTTCAGGACAAAGAGACCTCGCCGGACTACATCCGGAGAGGCTGCCAATCGCGCCTCCACCAGCCAGGCTCCAAAGCCTGGTCAGGAGGCGGAGGCGAACGCAAGGCGTGCGCCAGACGCTCCTCCGATGGAGGATGTCGACGGGTTGTCTGCCACCAACTCTGAGTTGGAGAGTACCATGAACCACATGCGTCGCCGGACAATTCTTCGCGACGCTTGTTTCTCCCAAGGGCGTTAGATTCCTTCAACTCGGGAGATGCGTATCTCCGTGCCGCTCAAAATGGTCTAGCCAGAGCCACGAAGCAGTATGTAAAAGACATACGGGTAAGAAAATTCTGGTAATTATATGTATATACCAGTAGCCCCCGAGACTTGAAACAGTTAGAATAACTGATTTAAGGATCATTTGTGATGCAGGTTCTTACGGAAAAGAATTCCCTACTGTCCAAGGAGCTGGAAGAGTGCAAAGCCCAACTTGAGGCCGCACTAGCCGCGGCAGGGGAGCCCAAGGAGACCCCCTCTGTTAATATATACTTTGAAAGATAAGTATTTTGCGAAGCACGGCTTTGGTGCGAATCTAACAAATGAAATTGCAGATGGCGCCGGATTGAATCCGGAAAGGCAACACCACCTACGCCAGTTAAAGGCTGGTGAGAGGGTGCTGATAAAGGTGATGGGGGAGAAGAACGATCTCCAAGATGCCAACACCAAGCTGGGCGTCGAGCTGAAAGATGTTCGTGCCCAGCTGTCAGACTCCGTGAAGGAGAATCAGTGGCTTCGGCACGACATATTTAGTAAGTGCTTGAACGAACCTTTGAAAGAAAGTTCAGCGGGGAAGTCGACTAATAGAGCAATGTTTGTAGGTGTGCTAACAGGTCGTCCTGCAGAGGAGATGCCCGGTTCTACGGGCGACCTTCTTCCCGAGCTCTCGCAACTGCTCGATCGAGTTCGGCAGGCGATGCAAGGCGTCGCCCAGGCCCTGTGGCCATCCTCCTCCATGCCCGAAGGTCTTGGAGAGCTTGCGGAGAAGCTAAAGGGAGCACGGCGGCACTTCCGCTTGTGGAAGATATCAGCTTGCCGTCAAGGCGCTAGGGAGGCCTAGGACATGGTGAAGCCGCGGTACTCAAAGGCTGACCCCAACCATATGGCCGAGGTCGGTCCTATAGGACCCGATGGGCAGGAGATCCATGTAAGCTTAGTATACGGCCAAGTAGAGTTGGCCGCAAAGTATTCCCAGCAGGACTGTAAATTAGACAGCCTGTTAGATGGTATTGAAGAGGAATACAGTCAGTCAAAATGACTATGTAATTTAATTGACATTTATCATGCCTTCTTGTTGGATTGTAGATCATTTGTCATGGCCGACCCTGTCGCTTCAGCCTCGGGACCTGACGGTCCGGAGTGTGTCCGAATTCTCATGCGGTTATATAGGGACCGAGGAATGCATGGAGACCAGGCGTAGGGGTCATTAGTGCGTGAACAGACAAGTGCCCGACTAGTTATGTTATATTACATGGTTAGTAAGAAACATCTTCCAGGGAGAATAATTCCGTTAGGGGTTCCTTTCCCTGGGAGGCATGCCCTAAAGTGCATGTCCATGCTGCGAAAAGAAACGCAGGAAAAACGTCTGGGGGCATATATATAAATAAAAAAGATCATCTTTAGTTCACCGACCGAATATTCCCTTAAGAACGCTAGCTTTCGGCTTCACCCAGTCTGAGGTACACGTCTGGCTGACCCGCAGTAACAATCACAGAGGTGCTCCCTTTACCACCTAGCCGAACAATCAGGAACGTAGGGGTAAGCACAGGAGCCAGGCAACCCAGCTTGGCCAAAACTTAAGTCATATTGATGCATATAATGGCGAATAAAAGGTACATGCGGAAGTGTGACACATGTGTTGGGCGTGAAGCCCGTAGAAATAAGCTTCTATTTAAAGAAGCCCCCAGGTTTATTGAGCGCGGATAGCACGTCACTTTATGAGCGTTTAAAGGCTATAAGAGATGGAGAGAGAATAAGAGGAATGTAAGACAGAAAGTATATAAAAATGGATAGAGGAAGGAGACAAACATAGAGTCCGGCGCTAGGCATAGAATCTTCGGAGACGGGCTGCATTCCATGGGTTCGGCTTGAGTCGGTTATCCGATGCACTTCGCACGCGGTACGCTCCACCAGTCAGAACTTGGTCAATTATGAAGGGACCTTCCCACTTGGGCTTGAGTTTGTCCTTTTTCTTGTCCGGCAGGCGTAGAACTAATTCGCCAACATTGTAATTTTTGGCTCGTACTTCTCTGCTTTGGTATCGTCGAGCCTGCTGTTGATAGAATGCGGAATGGGCTTTTGCTACATCACGCTCCTCCTCCAATGCGTCCAAACTGTCCTGCCGATCGAGCTTGGCTTCTCTTTCTTCGTACATGCGCACTCGAGGTGAGTCATGAATTATGTCGCAAGGCAAAACCGCCTCTGCGCCGTACACCATAAAGAATGGTGTGTATCCGGTGGTGTGATGCGGCGTGGTCCGCAGCCCCCAGAGTACGGAGTCGAGCTCCTCTACCCAGTGCGTGTTGGATTCCGTGAGGGACCGCACTAATCTGGGTTTAATGCCACTCATGATAAGACCATTTGCACATTCGACCTGGCCGTTAGTTTGTGGGTGGTAGACGGAAGCATAATCGAGCTTGATGCCCATGTTTTTGCACCAGAGTTTTACCTCGTCGGCCGTAAAGTTCGTGCCGTTATCAGTGATGATGTTGTGGGGGACGCCGTAACGGTGTACAACCCCGGATATGAAGTCTATCACAGGTCCGTATTCGGCCGTCTTAACAGGCTTGGCTTCTATCCATTTGGCGAACTTATCCACCATGACTAGTAAGTATTTTTGCTTGTGGGTTCCGCCTTTAAGGGGTCCAACCATGTCAAGCCCCCAGACCATGAAGGTCCAAGTGATGGGGATAGTTTGGAGGGCAATGGGTGGCATATGGCTTTGGTTTGCAAAGAGCTGGCAACCGGTGCATCGTTGGACTAAGTCCTGGGCGTCTGCCCGGGCCGTCGGCCAGTAAAAGCCTGTGCAGAAAGCCTTGCTCACAAGGGACCGAGCTGCAGCGTGGTGACCGCCGAGTCCGGCATGAATTTCAGCCAGGAGGTTCCGCCCTTCCTCTTCGGAGATGCACCTTTGAAGGACTCCGGTAGTGCTTTTCTTATAAAGTTCTCCCTCCTAGACTTTGTAGGCTTTGGATCGCCGCACGATGCAGCATGCCTCATTTTGGTCCTCGGGGAGTTCCTGCCTAATAAGGTAGGCGAGGAATGGTTCTGTCCACGGGGCGATGACGGCCATTATTACGTGGGCTGAAGGTGTTATTTCATTGGCAGAGCCTCCGATTGTGTCAGAATGTTCGGTGTCGGGCAGTGCGGTTGGGTCTGGGCTGTTATTGTTCGGCTCCCCTTCCCATACTACGGATGGCTTGAACAGCCTTTCCAAGAAGATGTTGGGCGGGACTACATCGCGTTTTGCGTCGATGCGTGCCAGGACATCTGCCGCCTGATTATTTTCCCGGGCTATATGGTGAAATTCGAGCCCCTCGAACCGAGCTGACATTTTTAGGACGGCATTGCGGTAAGCTGCCATTTTTGGATCCTTGGCATCGAAGTCTCCATTTATTTGAGATATTGCGAGGTTCGAATCCCCGCGCACCTCTAGGCCTTGAATGCCCATGGATACTGCCATCCGGAGACCATGTAAAAGGGCCTCATATTCGACTGCATTGTTGGAGTCCGTGTACATAATCTGGAGTATGTATTGAACTGTGTCTCCTGTGGGGGATGTCAAAACGACGCCAGCCCCCAGTCCGGCCAACATCTTGGAGCCGTCGAAATGCATGATCCAATTTGAATATGTGTCGTACTCTTTAGGGAGTTCGGCCTCCGTCCATTCTGCGACGAAGTCGGCCAAGACTTGCGACTTGATGGCTCGTCGTGGCTTATAAGTTATGTCGAACGGGAGGAGCTCAATGGCCCATTTTGCAATCCGGCCCGTTGCGTCACGGTTGTTTATAATATCGTTAAGTGGTACTTCCGAGGCTACTGTTATTGAACACTCTTGAAAGTAGTGTCGTAGCTTCCGGGATGCCATGAATACCACATACGCAATCTTTTGGTAATGCGGGTACCGTGATTTGCAGGGAGTGAGGACAGTGGACACGTAATAGACCGGCTTTTGAAGGGGGAATTTGTGTCCGTCCGCTTCTCGTTCGACGACGAGCACTGCGCTTATAACCTGATGTGTTGCTGCAATGTATAATAGCATTGGTTCGCCAATGTTTGGCGCGGCCAGGACTGGGTTTGTTGCCAGTATGGCTTTTATTTCGTCGAGGCCGACCATTGCTGCATCCGTCCGTTTGAAGTGTTCGGTGTGCCGAAGGAGGCGGTAAAGGGGTAGGGCCTTTTCTCCCAAGCGGGAGATAAAGCGGCTTAGAGCCGCCACGCATCCGGTTAACTTTTGTATTTGTTTGAGGTCCTTTGGGATGTTCAGTTGCGACAGAGCTCGGATCTTGGCTGGATTTGCTTCGATTCCTCTACCGGATACAATGAAGCCCAAGAGCTTTCCGGCTGGAATGCCAAAAACACATTTTTCCGGGTTGAGCATGATGTCGT